>NC_056739.1:1375498955-1375581455 GCF_019279795.1 Protopterus annectens
ATAAATAATGAAGGTTACAGATCACTTTTAAATGTAACCATTTTTTCTATCACCGTACTTACAAAATTATGTCTTGGTAGGTAATGTACTATGATTTACACATAAATGCAAAACATTCTGGCTAAGTAAAACCAACTAACTTCTTTAGAATAACAGTTTCTTACTTTGTGGTATCACTATCACATTATCACGTATGCTAATTTACAGTGTAAGACACTCCACCTCCATCTAGTTGATAACTTGTCTTTGTAGAAAATAAGAAACTCCTACCGATGCATTTAATTGGGAAATACAGTAGTCTACACATTAGTTTAAGTACTGAAGCATCGTGGGTTCAGTCTTTCGTGATGTCATGGGTAGAGGTTTTCATCTCCAAGAAAAATGTCAAGGTAACATCCTTATCAACAATACATAATGCAAAAACTCACCTTTTCATCTAAAAGTACATATGTTCATATTGTAAGGAGATTATGTTCAATTCCAAAGTTTTGTTACTTAACACTTGTCGAAATATGACCAATACACATTAAGAGTAATCAATAGGGTGTGTTTTGTTTTGCTAGTTTTAACCAGCTGGTGGCAGCATAGTATAAAGCTTGAAAAGGGGGTAGTTGAGCATAGATTACCAGTGGAGGACAATGTGTGTGATTATATTGCAAAACTAAGCACCAGTTTTCATAGGTGGATGAGTGATTAGCCCCATTAGAATGTCAAGTCACTGCCATTGAAGTGTTAAGACACATTTTGTTAGGAGAATAATTACTGAGGACAGAAGAATCTAGTTAGCTGACTGGCAGTGCAAGATTGCTGAGGAAATGGGCTAGAAGTAAGACATTTATTCAGCCAGCAGGACACAACTGCATAAGAATCCAGCACCATACATATGGATAAGGGAGCTCATGAGGGCACTCTAAATATTCACAGCAGGCTCTACAAGCAAAAATGGAAACTACTCTCTGAAGTACATGATAAGGTATTTGAGCAATGTTTCCATTACTATCAGATAGAACATGTACCATGCAAATGTCCATGATGACAGATTGGGGAACAAAAGCCACATGAGGGAAATAATAAAAGTATTAACACAATAGTTGTAGGTTGTCTTGAAACTGCATCTACTCTGCATTATCACATAGGTCTGCACCCTATCATGGGACAGTGTAGAAAAACTATTTCTAAAAGTAGTACTACAACAGATAGAGCTGTAACTAGGGTGGAGTGAAAGAGACGACAGTCCGAGGTGTAAGTCATCATGGGGCACAATTTGGAGCTGTTGATGGCAAAGGAGTGCAGTGCCAGTCTTAATTTATGAAGCCACAAGAACATAAGAGTTTTGTAAATGAATGCCAATACTGCATTTGTAATTACAGTTGAAGTACTGGTGAGTGTGTAGTATCTGAAGCAAACTATGTGTTACAATTTTATTTACAGTTTTATAAAGCAGCATGCTACACTTAAGAACAGAGTTATTTTTTTTTCTGCTCTTCAACTTTGAGATGAGGGGCTGTACCAGTTTGGGAATGTGCTCAGAACACCAGATGAGCTAACTACAGTTCTGTCAACAGATCTAAGTATCATTAAGCCTGGGGTTTACAAAAAAAAAAAAAAAAATTTACCTTCCCAACTGTCCATTCTGGTTAGAGTCATGGAAGTCTACCTGAAGTTCCAATCAAGCTTCTAGATAAAGTGTAACTTTTAAAACATGTTAACAATATTGTCTGTTAGATAAATAAATCTACTAAGACCAAAAACCAGACATACAAGTGATGAAGCCCTTTTTTTGTTTTACTTCCAAAATACTTTTGTCCATTGCAAATAGTGTCAGATCTCCATTCAAATAATCTAATTTCATCGAACAGCGTGTATAAAGATCTATGTGGCACACTTCTCCATAGCAGTTTGACATCCCATTGACCAACATCCAAATGTCAACTTCTTAATGAATACCAAAACCACCAGGGGAAAACGTTAACAGAAGGACCTTGCAGTAAACAATGATATCACCTCCTGAATCCAGATGCCAGTGGTAACACAGAGGTTTAAAGTCACAAAATAATGATGGCAGTACAACTTTGCATCTCAACATCCCATCAAAAGTCTGCACACATTTTGTGTTTGAAATTATATGATGCAAATACAATGAACCAAATAATCCAAAACATTATACGCAGTTGCCCATCAGTAGCTAAAAATGACCCTGGAAGCAAAAAGCAAGGTATAAAAAAAGTTGTCTGAGTTCTGTCCACTGGTACCCAACAGTGGCCATTTTGGACCCATCAGTCCAGCTAACAGTTAATATAGTAGTCTCAGTACAAAACTTCTCTTCATATTAAAATTTATCAGTTTGCTAAGTTGTCATAACTGTTTTAATATTATAATAATAATAATAATTGGCAAAGCATGAATACATTGAATGATTTATCCATATGCTCTTTGACAGGACAATGCAAATGATTTAAATTTGGCCAAAATTATTAATATTAATGATAATGTATAGAGAAAGTAGACAGATCTAATTTTATTTCATATGTAAACTATTCCATGGTAGAAATATGATGACTTAAAAAAGTGAGGACAAAAGTCCTCAAACGGAGACAAGGAGAAACTATATATATATATATATATATATATATATATATATATATATATATATATATATATATATATATATATATATATATATATATATATATATATATATATATATATATATATATCATTTGGCATGGATAAACTTTGATGGTATTGAGAAATAGATATTGCTAGCCTAAGTGCATTATAAACAAATAATAAATGCAATGATACTTATATGAACTGATTTAATAATTTATGGCAAGAATGCAAGATTAGCAGAGCTCAAAATATAATCAATTTCTGTTGACCCAAATGCATTTGATTTGTAGATGCAAGATTGTCACATGACAAGGTCATCTTAAAGTGCTGTCTTATACACTTGGCATCATGGAATGTAGATCTAGTACTACTATGGTATCAGCATGCCACCTAGGTGCACACATTTTTGTACACTGGACAAATCTGATAATATTACATTGTCTGTAGGGCAACACTGCAAAGCTGCAATTAAGTATATGTGATCCCCACTGGGTACTTGGTGACCAAGGTAACCTTATACTGACTTGTATATGAGCATTGTCTTATTCTACATAAGTAGATTTGCTTTACATTGGTTATGGTACAAGCAGGCAGGTAATGGTGCTGCTGCCCTAGACAGAGAGGTAGAGAAAGGCATATTTAATTAGATATTAGACATATTAATTAGATACATCCTGAAGTCTTTACTAACAGTATGTATAGAGTACAGTCTAGTGGTATATTTACTTTTTGGCATTTGCTTACCAGGAAAGTCTGACTGGGCATTTGTCCCTTTCAGGGAAGGACCTGGGAGAAAATCTCTAATATATTTAAACAAGAAAATGAGAGGAAATTTAAAACCGACAGCAAACAGCATAATAGGGTTGTTCAATCACACAGTTTCAGACAAACATCTGTTTAACAATTGATGTGGTTCAGATATAAAAATTTCATTGTTTGAAAAATAGAGTGATAATGAAAAAAGGGGGAAGAGGTCTAAATGAAAAGGTAGAGTTAATTGAATACAGAATGAGATGAGAGTGTGAGGGAGTGACAGAGAGAAGAGGTGAAAGTAAAGAGGAGATGTTATAGCAACTGAATGGAGGCTGAGATGTGCGTGTGAGAGCAGGTTGAGGTTAGACATGGCAGAGAATGTGGGAAATGAAAGGCATGGTGAAGACTGGGCAGCAAAGAGTGCTGAGTAATTTAATTCAGAATATCTATCAGGGAATCCAATTTGAGAATACTTGAGTTGTATTGAATTCGCACATGTTTCTGAACTCAGCCGTGTAAGTAAAGTAATGACTTAAGCAATGATTTAATTCAAAGCATGCTCTCCATGATAGCATGCAGAGCAATAAACCCAAATTAGATGAAAACACAAAGCATTTAAATTTAGGGAGATAGTACTTCTCATTAGGAAAAGAACTGTTTAATCTGTTTCTACTAACTATACTCTTTTTATTGTCCCAAATAAATTTTACTGCATGGGCCTGAAGTCTGCTAATAATATAATTTCCAGGTATGATTGTCAAATCTCTATCATATGCAGATTCAGTGATAGCATCTTGCATTTTTTGTTAAATAGGGAAGAAGACTGACTACAATAGAGCTTTCTCAGGCTCTGTCTGACAGCACTGTCTGGTTAAGTGACTTGCTAAAAGTTGCACAGTAGGCAAAGGGAAGCTGAGGGAGTCAAATCCTGGACATCAGAAAGCAGATCATTGCCTTAATCATCTCTTCTAACTGCCAGACAATCTTAACAACCGATATACTAGACTTAAAGGATAGATGAAGTTTAGCAAGCGAGTCACATAAGTGTTTTATCTGAAAGTAGACCATGGTCATATTTTCTTTTACTAAATCTGTCACCTCCTCAAGTTTTAGCACAAATCTCAAGTATATTTGTTGACTACCTGCTAAATGAAAAGTGAAATCCTTACTAAGAGGTACCTCATTCAGTTTCACACAAACTGTTTTGGCTGTATTGAAACATCCCCAAAGAACTTTAGAATGCCGTCAGTGTTGCTGAAATAGATGGCAGGATCTCTTATCATCAGAGTACAATCAACAGCAAAGTGTTACACACAATAATACAACTGAGAGTTAATAACCTTTTACACCTAGGCAAGCTGCATGGCCCCCAAAATTACTCCCTACCGTAATTCCAAGGTTAGTAATTCTGAATCCCAGAATTAAGAAAAGATCAGAGAATGTCAGCAGTTGCTGTTCTTCTTTAAATATTTTTTTCAGTGGGGAAGCTACTTAGCTACACCCCTTCATATCTCTGCTACTTATATATATTAAGTCTGAGACTGCCATACGTCACATAAAAATAAATATTCTGAGACTTCGCAGTCTCAGACCTAGTATATTTAAGTTCCCATTTTTGCACATTCAGTCTTGATATTCCAGGACTCACACTTACAAATCTCAGAATTGAAAACTATTACTCCCCCAAAAGTAGCTATAGAGCTGAGGAAAATAACAGGAGGAAATAATCTATTCTGTGCCCCTTTTCAGCTGAATAACAGGATTTAAGGCCGTATCTTTTACTTTGCAGATGAATCTGTATATGGGAACCCTATCCAAAGAATACAGTTTGATTCAAACCCATTGGTTTCCAGCACAAAACATAAAAATTCCCACTCCAGGGTACTGTGACACCTGTACCCTGGCCCAGCAATCAAGGAGCCTCAATCCTCACCACTAACACCAGAGACGGCATCTCATATGAGAGAAAAGGATAACAGATACACACAGTAAAGTCCAATTTCCCTTAAGAGCACACAGATGCACACAGTAAAGTCCAATTTCCCTTAAGAGCACACAGAGATCGCAGTCAGTCTGGGGCTGGTCACTCCCTTGCTCCCCAGGTCCCCAATAAGACTCCCCAATAGCACAGCTATAGGGTCCAGATCTCAGCCTAGCTGGCAAGCTAAAACCTCCAGTACCCTCTCTGTCCAACCAGTGCTTTGTGTCCCTGCCCAAGTAGCTGACACACACACATGCACTTTGAGATAAGTATTTATACATCTTCACAGACACTCCTGGGAAAGGCTGACACAGATTCTCCAGCTGTGCCCCTATACCCAGACTATACGATAGTAATTCCTGCCACCACCAGATAATAATTATCAGCTACCCAAAGGCCTTTAAAAGGGTGTCCAATTATTACTGTGCAATATTATTATCCAATAGTAGTGTAACTAAGCAATCACGGCTTATTGGAAGGGCTTATTACAGGATCACTTATAAGCAAGCAATGTACTTTAGAGCTTAATTTATCTCTACATAATCCAGCCACAGTTGAAAAGGGTTTAAAAATATTTAATAATAAATACTAAAAACACAAGACAATACTACTACACCTCAGTGATATTCAAGAGTTCAGAGATCACACAGAAACTTAAAATAATTCAGTAGTACAGTTCTGATGTAACAGAAAAACACTTAGTCTAAACTTTATAATTCCCAAGCTATTGCTACAGGAAAACACATTTTTAAGATAACTTACTTAAGAAAACAGGCAGTGCTGAATTAGATGTCCAAGATCAAAATGCTTAATAATCTCTGGTTCTCACTGTTTAAATTGAAACTCCAGTTCTGATAAACATTACATCATCTTTTTCACCCTTCCTGGAGTTCCCAGGCTACACATTAACTACATTTACATTTTTTACACTTAGAGCAATAAAGAACATTCCACATGTAAATTCTGGTCATTAACTTTAGCTTTAAAACAATAGGCAGGAAGCGTTCCTCTAGCTGGACTGGAGCCGACTTGTAAAACATCAAGGGCAGTGATGAAATAATTTTAATTTCAAAAGAAAGATTTGAAATGCTTGACTTAGTTTTCCTTACAGCAGATGGCAATGTTGCCACATTGTTTTAAGTTCAACATTTCACATTTACAAATGATAGAATTATCCACACAATTCTATCTGGCTAGGCTGGCAGCCTTCACCCTTCTCTACCCAAGCTTCACATCTCTCCCCCCGCCCCGGAGAACTCAAGCTAGCTTTTCGAATAAACCCTTGAGAAACGCCGCTTGAGAGGGTTAGGTCCATCTGAGTGTACCTCACCCCATTCCCTGTCTTGAGAGCCCATCTGCATTGGCATTGCTACTCCCACTGCGGTGCTGCACTGACATATCATATGCTTGCAACCCCAGGCTCTATTTTAGCAACTTGGCATTTTGCTGGCTGGCTCTGTTTAACCATATTAGGGGGTTGTGATCTGTCATTACAGTGAATTGTCTTCCATACAGATTAGGCTGAAGTTTCTGCAGTGCCCACACTATGGCTAGACATTTCTTTTCTACAGCTGCATAGCATTCCTCCCTGGGTTGGAGCATATGACTGAAATAAACCACTGGGTGCCCTTCCCCCTCTGAAGAAATCTGACTAAGTACAGCCCCCACCCCATGGTTTGAAGCATCCACTTGCACAACAAATTCTTTGCTGTAATCTGGACTGGCTAAAACAGGGGGGTCCTCCCAAAGCTTTTTTAAGCTTTTGGAATGCCTGCTCACATGCTGGGGTCCACACTACCTTATCTGGCCTGTTCTTCCTTGTCAGTTCTGTGAGGGGAGCAGCTATGGTACTATAACTAGGGATGAACTTTCTGTAGTACCTGATGTCCTTAAGAATGCCCTCACCTGCTTTTTAGTAACAGGTGCAGGCCATGCCTGAATGGCTTCCACTTTGGCAGGTTCTGGCCTTATCTTACCACTCCCCACTCTATGTCCTAGGTAGGAGACCTCAGCCATACCCACCTGACATTTGCTCGGCTTAATGGTCAACCCTGCCCTCTGCAGTCTGCCCAGCACCTCTCTGACATGCTGAAGGTGCTCTGGCCAGGAATTGCTGTAGATGGCAATATTATCTAGGTAAGCAAGGGCAAAACCTCCAGCTCCTACTAGATTATGATCTACCAATCTCTGGAAAGGAGCTGGGGTATTCTTCATCCCAAAGGGCATCTTTGTGAACTTGTACAAACCAAAATGAGTCACAAAGGCTAAATGTTCTCTAGTACTGGGAGTCAAGGGCACCTGCCAGTAACCCTTGGTAAGATCAGTGGTTAAAATAAAAAAAACACGAAATCCACAGATGGTATGTACACTTATTTGTACCAAACAAGCATCTGGTACCTCGGCATATCGCCTTCAAGGATAGTTAATATGATGCACCAAACGTATTTTTATACCAGGTAAACCATTAATTAATTATTCTATTATAAAAATGACTTCTTCTACATTTTAAAGAGACTACACACAATCAAATTACACATCATAAACATCAAAATATATTACCAATATAAATATATTACTAATATAAATATAAATATTACTTATGCATATTTCTCAGTTAAATATACCTTGTAGATATTTATATGATGGGAATGTTTGCCTCCAAATTTAGAACCCTAGGGTATATGGTACCATAATTTAAAATTAGTCTGCTTTCCAAACTTAATAACCTATACTTTAAGTCACCACCTCTGATGTTACTAGGACTGGCAAGTACACTAAAGAAGAAAGTATCATAGTTACCCCCATGAAACCTGCAAAAATGTTCTCCCACTGGACTATTAAAATTCTGATTTCTAATATCCCCCAAATGTTCTAGGATTCTAACTTTTACTGCCCTCTTTGTCTGACCAATATACCACTTGACCGGATCACATCCACACCCAATTATATATGCAACCTTGCAGGAATTGCAAGAAAATATGTTATTTTCAAATGTCTTACCATTAATTAAAGTACCTGATAGATTTTTAACAAACTTGCAAACCTTACATCTCCCACAAATATACATTCCTACCTTAATAGTTTTGTTGTCCCAAAGTGGTCTATTTAGCAATTCCTTCATATTAAGGTATCTCCCATAGGAAAACCTAATAAACCCAGGAAATAATCACCCACTATGTGATCTAAACACACAATGTGCCATAGTTCTTGTATCAAATTCCTCATTATATTTGAAAATGGTGAATATTTAGATACAAAGAATAACTCTTTCACTGCACAACTGGGCTTCAAATTACTACTTATATACTCTTTTTTCCTGGTGTCACTCATTTCACCACACAATACCTGATGTACCCCTTCATCCAACAACATTTTATCATAACCTCTTTGTAATAACCTATCTCTAGTTTCTAAAAGGAATTGCTCTTTATACCCATCTTCAGATGTATTCCTATAGATATACCTGAATTTTTCTACTGGGAGCGAATTCAATAAATGTGGGGGGGTGCATACTTTCTGCAAACAAAAAATTGTTTACTAATGTTACTTTCCTGAATGGTCTAAATTGAATAGTATAATCATTCACTACATAAAATTCAACATCCAAAAATTAAATCTTAATATTACCCATGGACATGGTAAATGTAAGTCCATGAAAATTTCCATTCAATTCTGAAATAAAATCTTCAAATTCTGATGGCTGGCCCTTACAAATAAAAAAGAGATAATCAGTAAATCTCTTATAACATATTACTTTTGTCTTCCAAAAGTTAGTATTACACATGAACAACTTTTCAAAAAAGCCCATGTATAACACAGCATAACTGGGTGCGTAAGACGCACCCATTGCTGTTCCTCTCTTCTATAAATATATCCTGTTTTGGTACTTGAAGTAATTGTGAGTTAAACAAAACTCCAATATCCTGATGACAAAAGCTGTCTTTGGGCCCTCCCCCATCACATCCTGGCCTGCTTCCAATCCATGCCTATGTTGTATGGATGTACATAAGGAACTCACATCTACTGTAGTAGTTTGCCTGCCATTTGATATTAGAAACAATTTTACAAAGATCCTGAGTGTTTTTTATATGAGATGATATCCTAGATAAATATTGCTTCAACACTGAATCTATAAAAATTGCCACATTATACACAAAAGAGTGGATAACAGAGACTATCAGTCTCCTGGGGGTGGGTCAAACATTTGTGTATTTTGGGTATGGCATAAAAATAAGGATCATGGGGATCCTTAATTATAATTTTTTTAAACAACATCTCCAGATAAAAGACCCAACCTTTCTCCTCTTTCGAAAATCTCACTTAACTCACCGTTATATTCATTTACAGGGTTACTAGATAACACAACATAATCTTCTTCTTTATTTAATAATACATTAACCATCCCATCATACTGATTTCTTGACATAATGACCCAATTACCCCCCTTTGTCAGCCTCCCTAAAAACCAATTCCTTCAAACTTGTTCTTAACTTCCTCCATTCTAATCACTAACTGTATTAGATTAAACTTTGGTTTATACTTTACAAATTTACTATGGGCAAATTCAACATTCTTTAGTAACACCTGTTCAAAGAGAGTCACTGCTGTTGACCATTTAGGGGGCATAAAATAGCTTTTAACATCCAATGGGGGAACTAAAAATCTAGAATAGCCAGTGTCAAACATACAATGTGTAATATTTTCATTTTCATCAAAATTGTCATCATAGTTATAAATCAACATATTCATCAATGCATTGTCTATTTCATTGTCTACTTCATCTTCGAACAATTGCTCTTTCAAACTGTCAGACATATGACTAAGAGTATTAACATGCGTTTTGTTCTTACCAAAAAACACCCTAAGGTGTAATTTCCTACAAAAAGTTTTGGCTTCCATCATTACCTCAGCCAAAGTAGAAATTCTTGTAGGCACAAATTTAGTTCCCCTCCTTAAAAGACTTATTGCATTTTCAGTTAACACTAAATTTGACAAATTTACAGTTTTTAGCTCTTCATTGATATAAGCAGGTTCAAGAGTAACACATTCAGTAACATTACATAAACCAAATTGTCTTAAAGTCTCTTGCCTTTCCTGCCATTCCTCCGACCCTTGCATTGATTGTCTTTCGGTGACGAAGTCTGGTTGTTGGCCTTTAGGAGAGAAATGAGAGGAACCTGAAGCACTGTCGTCATCCAAAATTTCAAACTAAACGCTCTTTTTTTGAGAGCGTCTCAACCGAAGATGCTGACGAGTCTCTAAGACTTGATTTCCTGCTGGTGTTCTCTGTCCTTCCCCGACGTTGATTTTGTTGAGTATGTGAAGTACGCTTCTAAGAGAAAATGATTCCGCTCTTAAAATCTTCCAGATCGTGGATCAATGTCCTCCTTTTATGTGCCAATACATTCGATTCCACTTTATCCATTTCACTTTTTATATCACACATCCTACTAGAAAATATACTACTAGATGCGGTGAAATGAGTAACACCAGGAAAAAAGAGTATATAAGTAGTAATTTGAAGCCCAGTTGTGCAGTGAAAGAGTTATTCCTTGTATCTAAATATTCACCATTTTCAAATATGAGGAATTTGATACAAGAACTATGGCACACTGTGTGTTTAGATTACATAGTAGGTGATTTATTTCCTGGGTTTATTAGGTTTTCCTATGGGAGATACCTTAATATGAAGGAATTGCTGAATAGACCACTTTGGGACAACATAACTACTAGGGTAGGAATGTATATTTGTGGGAGATGTAAGGTTTGCAAGTTTGTTAAAAATCTATCAGGTACTTTAATTAATGGTAAGATATTTGAAAATAACTACAGATTTTCTTGCAATTCCTGCAAGGATGCATATATAATTGGGTGTGGATGTGATCCGGTCAAGTGGTATATTGGTCAGACAAAGAGGGCAGTAAAAGTTAGAATCCTAGAACATTTGGGGGATATTAGAAATCAGAATTTTAATAGTCCAGTGGGAGAACATTTTTGCATGTTTCATGGGGGTAACTATGATACTTTCTTCTTTAGTGTACTTGCCAGTCCTAGTAACATCAGAAGTGGTGACTTAAAGTATAGGTTATTAAGTTTGGAAAGCAGACTAATTTTAAATTATGGTACTCTATATCCTAGGGGGTCTAAATTTGGAGGGAAACATTGCAATCATATAAATGTCTACAAGGTATATTTAACTGAGAAATATGCATAAGTAATATTTATATTTATATTAGTAATATATTTATATCGGTAATATATTTTAATGTTTATGATGTGTAATTTGATTTTGTGTAGTCTCTTTAAAATGTAGAAGAAGTCATTTGTATAATTGAATAATTAATTAATGGTTTACCTAGTATAAAAATATGTTTGGTGCATCATATTATCTATCCTTGAAGGTGATATGCTGAGGTACCAAATAAAGCATACATACCATCTGTGGATTTCATGTTTTTTTATAAGATCAGTGGTTGTAAGATACTTAGCCCCACCCAGCTGCCCTGGGGCCTCATCTGTCCTAGACATGAGGTAAGCATCCGACTCTGTGTGACTATTTAATTTCCTGTAGTCCACACAGAACCTGGTGCTGCCATCCTTCTTTGGCACCAACACCACTGGGGAGGCCCAGGGACTGTTGGACTCTTGAATCACCACTAATTCCAACATCTCTTGTACCTCCTTCCTCAGGGTCTGTCTGACTCTCTCAGGCACCCTATAAGGAGCCTGCCTAATAGGCCTTTGGGGTCCTGTATCCACCTGGTGCTGCACCAGGTGGGTGCACCCTGGTTTCCCAGTGAACATGTCCCCAAATTCATGCAACACTGCTCGGATTTCTTGAACCTGGGTAGGAGATAGCTGTTGGGACATTGCTAACCCTTCCACTGAGGTGTCAGCCGAGTCTCACTGAGGAGATCAGTCCCCAGATCTCCCTCAGACTCCTCCTGCAATCCACTGCAAATGGTCAACACAAAGGCCTCCCTATAATGGTAAGGTTTCATCATGTTAACATGCTACAATTTGTGCCACTGTGGTCTGCCTAGCAGTTCCACCATGTAGTTAACATCACTTACCTTTCTTACTACCTTGTAGGGTCCCTCCCAAGCTGCTTGCAGTTTGTTGTGTCTGACAGGAATGAGAACCATTACCTGCTGCCCTGCAGCATACGCTCTAGCTCGAGCATTCCTGTCATGCCACAGCTTTTTCTGTTATTGAGCTTCTGACAGGTTCTCCTGGGACAAGCCGTGAGTTCCCTGAGCCTTGTCCTGAGGTTTAGGATGTATGCCACAACAGACTCCTTGTGAGACTCGCACTCACCATCCCACTCATCTGGAATTAAATCTAGAGGTCCCCTCACCCTATGCCCATACAGCAACTCAAAGGGTGAAAAACCTGTGGATTCCTTGGGAACCTCTCTGTAAGCAAACAACAGATGGGGCAAATATTTGTCCCACTCCCTCTTAAACTGATCTGCAAATGCCTGTAGCATGGACTTGATTGTAGAGTTTAACCTCTCAACAAGACCATTAGTCTGGGGATGGTAGGGGGTGGTCTTCATGTGCTTCACTCCACAGGACTTCCACAGACAAGCCAGCAGGTCTGACATGAAATCGGCACCTCTGTCAGACAGTATTTCTTTTGGGAAACCTACCCTGCTAAAAATCTCTAACAAAGCATTTGCCACCTTCTCTGTCTTAATGGAGGACAAAGCCACTGCCTTAGGGTATCGTGTAGCATAATCTACAACCACTAGGATATACTTTTTCCTGTGAAACTTGGGGTACTCAGAGGACCCACAATATCCATAGCTACCCTCTGAAATGGCTCCTCAATCGCAGGCAAAGGCATCAAAGGAGCTCTCACCTTGTCTCCTTCCTTGCCTACCTTTTGGCACTGCTCACAGATCCTGCAGTACCCTGTTACATCTCTGGAAATTCCAGGCCAATAAAAGTTCTGCATAATATGCCTCTTTGTATGTTTTATGCCCATATGTCCTGCAAAGGGAATATCATGGGCTATGGCTAGAAGCACCAGATGGTAGGTTCTAGGCGCTGCCAACTGCTGTACTCTCTCACCATCTAGCCCTCCCTCAGGGGTCCACTCTTTGTCCCAGTATATAGATTCCCCCTTCCCTTGAGAATCAGGTGCCTCCCTTGTTACCTGCCTCAGGCCTTGCAATGTAGGGTCTGAGAGCTGAGCCTGTCTCAACTCTCTCCTTGTAACCCTTCCCAGCTCCCCTTCCACAGGAAGTCTGGCATCCTCTGACAGTGGTGCCTCAATGTCAGCCTGGGTACTACTACTTACCTCTACCTTTGCAGTTACCCTGTCCACGGGAACACCAGTACCCACAAGCAGCTGTGGCTCACCTTCAGTCTCACTGCTACAGTGTAGCTCACTTCCTGAAGTAACCATCTCACCAGTCCTGGCTGCAAGTATGCAGTCTGTCTGGGTCTCCCCCAGGGTACAAGACCCACATGCTTGTCTCCAAGCCTGACCGCATGTAACTGCAAGCACATGGTACTGCCTCATCCAAATCCTTCCCTCTCAGGACATCTGCAGGATGGTAGTTTAGTACCCTGGTTGTCTCAACACTATCTACTATTGGCATTTTCTCTTTCCCACTTACTGGCTCCCTCACCTTTCATTCCCCACATTGCCTCTGGGGGCACCTGTATGCCACATGGCCCCACTGGTTGCATTCAAAACATTCAACCCTAGCTCTTGGTTGTGTACCTGGACTAGTGGCTTCTCCTGCTACTGACAGATTCTGTTAGGGCAGTCTGTGCTGCCCACCATGGGTTCCTTTAGACCCATGAGCAGAACTGGGGGTCCCCTTCCCGTGCAGGGCTGCCCTGCTGGCCAGGTATATGTCTCCCTTCTTCCCCAACTCATCTGAAGTATCACATTGTCTAACCAGATCCTCATGTCCTCAGGCAAAGTGCTAAGGGCTTGTTCCATCACCAAAAGGTCTGCCAGCCCTTCAAAAGTGGTGACCTGACATCCACTCACCCAGCTATGAAAATAAGTGCTCAGTTCAGCAACATATTCACGCACACTTTCATCTGCCTTGCATCTATGCTCACAAAACTTTTTCCTATACATTTCAGGTGTTAGCTTAAAATATTCTAAAATACATTTTTTACAGCAGTATAATCAAAACAGACAGTGTCAGGGATTTTTGACAAAAAAGTTACAGCTTTCCCATGGAGTAAGGGGGTCAGGAGCCATACCCAGAACCTTTGGTCAGCACTATATTGTTTGCATACCCTCTCAAGCATATGAATGAAACTGTCAAAATGATCCCCCTCTTTAAATTGCGGAAGAAATTTACTGACCTGTTGTGCTTCTGGGGTCCAGTTACTCCCTTCCCTATTACCTCTATGACTCTGGTGAATAGTCAGCATTTCCCTCTCATGCCTCCTCTGATGCTCCTTTTCTTCAGCTTTTATCTCCAAATGCCTGGCTTCCAACTTAAGTCTCTTTAACTCCAGCTGGATTTTGAAGTCCACTGCAGAAAGGTTGAGGTGTCCATTCTCCAAGGATATTGTATCTCCACTGCCAGTCTGATTGTCCTCCTGGATGCTGTTTTCTGATGCAGCTGTAACCAAGGCTGCAATCAGGTCTGCCTTAGTCAGGTTTCACCAGTCCCCTAGCCTGGCACATCTCCACCAGCTGGCTCCTTGTCAGCTTTCCATATTCCTCTGCTGACATGCTGCCTGCTCATCCTGACTAACTAAGCTAACAAAAAAAAAATAAAATAATTGTGATCTGTGATCTGAACTCTGAGTATTCACTGCATGGCTGATTTAGAGTACAAAACACATTCAGAGATCATGGCACATAAGCTACAGGATTCACTCTACCCACACCACTACAAGCCAATTAGTATTTACCAACTAATTAATATGTGATATGGATATCTCACAGCTGCCAAACACATGTACCAAATACCTTGTTGATATCAAAGGTAAATAACACAACAGCAGAAACAGATCTATCAAACCAAATGAGGTTACCAATGGTCAGCACATTTTCATTATTACTGTAACCCAACTTATTCCAGGGATAGGAACCTGGGCAATACATTAATGAACCCACCAGCCAAAACTTTGGCCAAGATGTTATTATATGTGCTGACCAGGATAATATAGCAAAAATGATTAAATTAGCCTTATCTAGCAATGATTTGGGAAATAGCAATACTATTGCCTCTCTGAAAGTAGAATGTAGAGGGCCTGACTAAAAAGCCTCATCATATATATTCAGGAGAAGCAAAATTAAGTAAATACTAGCCATGCTGCATAAAGTTACAGGAAAAAAAACAACTGAACCAGGTGACTTCTTCCATCTCAATTCCCTGAGAGCTACCTGGAAGTCACTCCAAGTTTTCTGGCACCTTTACATCATGCCACTCCTCATAACAAATCACTGGCAAGCTTTAAAAAATGGGCTAATTCCCACATCCCTGAACCCTAGGTTGGGACTGAAAATAAGGTTTAAGAATGCTTTCAGTATCACCTCCTTGTTAGTTCTATTCCAACCCCCAGGGGATTTGATAGCGGTGAATAATCTATACATTTACACCACTTTCAGTCTTTATACTAGTTACATACTCTCCCTTTCTCCATTGCCCAAATATAGGTCCTTAACTAACCTCCAGTTAGAGCTGCATTATTCATGACCTTGAATTTTGTTTTTGCTGCTGCTTGTAAGTCCTTCATCTCGGCCATAAAATAATCCCTCTCAAATGCAGACAGTACTTTTTCTGTAAGGAACCTACCCTACTTTCCACAGAAAAACTGTTTTCCCTTCTGTCCAATTCTACCCATCATTGGTACATCACTTCACACTCATCCATTCTCTCAAACAAATATTGAAATGCAGATCACTTAGGCATTAGTTTATGTCAAACAGAAAAGGACAATGTTTCATTTTATACTGGTTTTATACATTTTCCCTGCAATTATGATTATTGCTTGTTATATCATTTGTAATACAAAGTAGCTATTTTCAAGAATCAGAGTCATGTGATTTTGATCTGTTTAAAACTATTGAAGATAATGTTTTATCCATTTGAAAAAGGGTTCAGCTATGAAAAGCTTGTGAATTTTATTTTTCTGTTATAAAGGTCATTCGTGGTTTCTAAGACAGCCATTTGTGATCTGTCAATCTGTTTCTCAGCTGTGAAGCTGGATTCCTCTCCACTGCTACAATAGTATTCTATATTCATTTTCTTTTCCTAGAAATAACAGACAAGAACTCATTGAGAGGAAGCAGTCATAAAAGGACCCAATTAAAGTGTCAGTCCTGGAGGTTGCATACTAACTGTAGCCATCTTCTCCACCATCACTCCAAAGTCTTTTTGAGCATTGGAGTTGGGCCAACTGTAAAGCAAATGTTGCTACAGATCCCAAAAATGAAACTAGTTTAACCCTGAACCAGTGGATTTTTCAGTGGTTTTCGTCCATTTGTAATGTTGGTCCTTTCAGATGAACTGATGACCTAATTGCCACTCATTGGTTAAATTAATGTCCTATGAGCAATAAAACTTTCCTCCCTGCAAGGCAAAATATTATGATTTAGAAAGAAAAGCATTGGATGTCTATAAGCTTGTTATCTTTAACACTTGGATAGAATGCCCTTCCATTGTCAGGTCTGATGTCCTGGCTATCCTGAATGAATGTGATGAGTAATCATTGGTAGACATGCCCTGTTGTTCAACATTTTGTGGAGAGTGGCACTGACTTCCTTTTTGGCAATTTTTTGTCCTGATTTGTGGCAAAAAGCAGGTTGGGAAGCAGAAACATCTACATCTAACGTGTAATGATGCTATCCAATGAACTGGACATATGAAGTAGGTACTGAATTTCTCTAAATGAGTCTGTTGATCCTGACTGGACTAATCTGTCTTAGACCTCCTTAACCAAATTATGATGTAATCACTTACTAATATCACACCCCCCTCCCCATGATAGTGAATGTTGTAGTTCACTCCCTCTGAATGCATCTGAATACAACCAAGTGAACATGGTCGCCTAAAGTGTTAACGAATGAAAATCATGGACTGTGGCCAAACTCCCCTGAATTATGAAATCTAGCAAATGGTTGCCAGTTGGCTTCCTAGGGTTTTGGTTACTCCTTTGAGGCTCCCCAACTTCCAAGAACCTTGGAGATCAGCCAGTGGTCAGTAATGACAAAAAGCCCTAAGGAATGGGCTAGCCAGCATGAGACTGCTAAATGAATGCATATATCAGCTGAGGCAGTACCTCTGTACTATGAATTGAACTAATGTTGGTAGCGACCAACATCTACCATAAGAGGGAAGCCTATAGTAGAAAACCTTAGAAGCATCTAGTGATGCTAAATTCGCCTTCTTAAAGTACGAAGCTCAAGACTTGGATGCTAATAAGTTAGCAATTATTCACCAATCTGCCAAATATCTGAAGGCAAAGGTGTCCCAAGATGTTGAGCTCCTGGTGCCAGTTGGCAAAACCTGGAGAACTAAAATCAGAATAAACTATCAGCTATGCCATAGAGTTTGCCTGGAATTTGACAAGCAGTAAATCTGAAATTGATTTATAAGTTTAACAAGAGTTAACAAAATTAATAGTCTTCAAACTGAATAAACCCATTTAGACTTTGATGTTTGCATGACTAAAGTCTGTACCACTGCTTTGTTATCAGAATAAAAAATTGGCCTACTCTTGGAAAAATGTTCTTTCTAGATAATAGTGCCTACCCTAATAGGTACCATTTCTAGAAAAGGTATGTTACTTCTCCTCTCTTTGGATCAGGAATTGGGCCATTCAGCCACAAACCAGCTGCCCTGAAAATATCCTCCCATACCCAGACCTGCAGCTGCATCAGTGAAAAGTTGATGAACATCATAAGAAACCCAGGGGCATTGCCATAATGTTGTCCCATTGTATTCATTCAAAACTGTTTTTCAAAGCCGAAGGTCCTTTTTGATCTTAGGAAGGAATGCATACTCAGTGGTGCTTGAACTTCCCACCCTTTAGTAAGTTAATAATTTTAAAAAGGTCCTGCTGAGGAGATAGCGTGACAAGCAAAGCTGAGGAAGCCATATAATTGCATGACTTCACTAATTCTGACATTGCTTACCGGAAGAAACCTATCAACTGTTGCTCTTAGACATTGTAACTAATCTGTTGGCAATTTAAATGCTGCTGCTATCACATCTATTTCTAGGCCTAGAAAAGTAATGACCTGGCAAGGCCCATTTTACTTGTCTAAACCAAGATGAACTCCTAACTTTGCATACAATTCCATGAATACTCTCATTCCTTTATTAGCTCTCTCTTTCCCCTCGCCTATCATCTAAGTGCTGGGTGGCAGCCTGGGCAGGAATTTGACACTGCCAACACCAATGTAAAGCAGTGTTAAACACTTCAAAGACAGAGAGAGCCACAGAACAGCCTATTGGCATGGTCTTGTCAAAGTAAAATTTGTCATCAAATGCGAAACCCTGCAAAGGTCAGTCCTGTTCTCAAATTGGAAAGGGACGAAAGGTGGCTGGTTATCCAATTTACCTAGCCAGGGGATCAGTACATTTTTTGATAAGCTGTGCTGTCTGATCTAAAGATGCAAATCATTAACTGAAGTTCCTGTTGGGTATGACAGATGGTGACTGGCTTGAAATTCCCCTGCTTTCTTTTTTGGGGCCAGCTCAATGGGGAATATCTTCAGTGACAACCAGGGGGGGGGGGGTTGCACTTGAATAGAAGTTAGGCTTTTTACTGTTTTGATATTTTTAAGTACTGATGAACAGATGGTGAAGCCATGGATAAGAAATGTAGCTGCTTGTTTATTGGGATAATTGGAAAGTTTTTTTGATAACTTATCAACCTTGATTGGGGAATCCGATGCCTTGAGAATGCATGTGACCTTGAAAGGTGTTATCTCTATGCCCTTGAAAATTGACTCCACCTTTAGGTGCCAGGTCTTGCTTTGTGGTAGGTGATCTCTCATCCACAGCTGGAATTTATATTGCTTGATGGTTGTCTGGTCTTGGATGAACACCTGATTGTGGAATGGATCTGCCTGCAGTGGGAATAAAGGTGAGCAAAACACAAACCTGGCCAAGACCATTTACCATTACAAATGCTTAACAAAATTTTGCTTCAGGGCATTTTTCTGGTAGGTTGTATGGACCAATGTAACTTTTGTGTCCAGCATGACATGAAGCCAAGGATCAGAATTGTGTTGATACCAAAGAAGTGATTTATCTGCTGCCCTGAAGTTCCTGAAATGCTGTATCAGGACCACTCTAAATCCATGAATGAGTGCGGCTCAATGATTATGAGGAAATAATGTCCATGTAGACTGTGTAACCTAAAATATAATTATCCCAACTCTTCATAATTACTTGGGCAGAGGTCTTCTTACCTAGGGGTGATAAAGCTGTGGCTAAGTCCTTGGATCCTGCATTTTCAGACTCAGTTATCTGTTGAATGCTGTCAGTGCTGATCATGTCATAAATGTCCATGTAATCATCTTTTACTACCTTATCTTTGATGTTGGGAGGTAAATGAGCGATAAGGTGACAAACAGGAAGGTCAGGACCTGTGGATGGTGAGTTGTCTATAGGGGCTTAAACCTACAGTAAGTTCTGAAAAAAATGTAGTGTTGAGTTCATTTGCCAGGTGGTGGTACTTGAAACTTTTTTCTGAATAACTGAAGATGTGCTGGGAGGGGTCAGGCTAGATTGAGTAGTTCCTGGATTAGTATTATTAATGTTGGATTGTTTGGACCTAAAGCCCTTTCCTAAGACCATGTCAAACATCTTATCTCAACCTTGATCTGAAAGGGAATCTAAAAACTTCTGTAAATATTCATCTACATACTGATTCCCCTCCAGCACTATTGCCTCTGGAACCAGTCCATGCTTATTACCTTCTGCATCCTTGCTGATCACTGAAGTATGTGTTGGAATTTCAGAGCTGAGATTGGCTGGATTGGAAATGTCTTTTTGGGATCGCTGCCAATGTTTTTTGGGAGGTACTTCAGCTGTCGACTGCTCATTATCAATGACAGGCTGAATTCTTCTCTTGCTTTGATATGGTATTTCTTGCTCTTGAATAGTTTACAAGTCGAAAAACAGGCCTTTTTTTCTCTGATGTTAACCAATGCCGTTTGTGCTTTAGGATTTGCAAGGAAGTCAAACTCGTGAAAATGAAATTGATTAGTGGCTGTTGTTGAAAAGATCAGTGCAATTATAGAATCCATAAAGGAAGGTAAACTAATTACATTGGTTTAAGTAACTGCTATATCTGCAGCCCAGTCCTACCAGTGTCCTTGATTTTCAAAAAATAAACAATAATAACAATAATAATAATAATAATAATAATAATAATAATAATAAATAAATGAATACAAATTTGGTAGCTCTGTTTAATATTGCTACAACCTGGAGATGAAAAATGCTAAGTTAAAGGGGATGAAAGCCAGCCTGCCTTTGGATGGGTCCTACATGTATGTATGTATGTATGTATGTATGCATGTATTTATGTATTTATTTGTTTGTTTGTTTGTTTGTTTGTTTGTTTGTTTGTCTGTTTGTTTGTTTATTTATTTATTTTGAGGGGAGATCTACTGGTACCATAGGTTAGAGTGTATTAACAGTATGTAATGAGTAACAAAATCACTAATATGGAATATAAATCACATGGCTTGTTGTAATGATGCCCTTGTCCTAATCAAAGACCTTGAATCTTAAAGTAAATGAGTTTCTTCATCAGAGAGATAGCAACAACAGACAATTAATCATGCTTAACTTGCCATGAATCTACAATATTAAAGCTTTAATTGTGTCCAACAATAAAAGAGGGTTGGGCTTTATTTTATTATTTTTATTTATATATAAGAACTTGTAGAATGTTCAGCTTAATGTTTTCATGTCAGGCAGGCAATAAACATTTATTCAATTATATAAACATGATGTTGCTCATCCAGGACCTTTAATGAAACAGTACTAGTGATAAAACACTGCACAGATAATCCCACTTTAACTGCAATGTAACCTGCATACGAATGAATATAAAGACTGAAGAAACTAACCTTGATTGAAAAATTGGTCTTGAGCTGCTCCAGGTGTTCAAGAATGCAGTAGTTTCCTATACAATACAATACAAAGCAAGTCTGTCAGGGAAAGGAAATTGTGTCTCACAACCACTCTCAAACTGTAAATAAATAAGCAATAAGCGACACCGTAACACAAATCCTCTTAAATTTAAAAGTGTATTTTGGCTCTCAAAATTACCAGGAGTGCTCAACCACACTCCACAACAAAATCAAACCAATAAAAGCACTGTGCCTCAATTGTTCACCTAAAGTGCTTGACAAAACCAGAAATGCAGCAAGTCAAAATTCGTTGCCAGCATCGAAGTGCCACCTCATTCAAACCACTGACATCCTTGAAGTTAACATAACCTAAGTGCATAGAAACATTTTCCCCTTCTTACTTATCTATACATTTTTTATTAAAACACCCCTGGAAGCCTGCAAATACACCCAAGTGTTTGACAGGGAAGGCAAATAAGATAATACACACTGCCAAGTCCTTCAATAAATATCCATCCCGTGATAAACACAACTCAACTGTTGAGATGTGTAGAATGGAAAATGCCAGTAAATAATTCAGATTTAAACCTAAGCAAAAGATTAATGCCTGGTCTCAAACCCAAGACCCATCACTTTCAAAGCAGACATTCATAAGCAACACCACCTCATTGATAAGGCTAGCTACTAACATTACTTTCCATTTTAATGGTCACTAGCAGACAGCTCCATAGGAATGCAACAACACTGGAGATACCTCATTTAGTCAAGTGGACTCACTCACAGGACAACTGATTCCCTTAACAAGCTTTACTTTTGAGCTGTGTAAATGATATGTGCTGTGGTAGTTCTAGCCTGTTCATGTTCTGCAAGGGAATAAATTATGCGTTAATTTTTGGAGGCTTGGTGCAGTGTACTTATCTGATTATAACACCATTATAGTTTGTTCACTAATGTAGTCTGAAGATCAGTGAAAACTGTAGATGCATACAGCAGGCTAGGAAGTAAGAAGTATGTTGCAATTACCTTCCTGCTTTGGTCAGTGAGAAATGCCCAACTTTGTAAAGAAATCCTAATTTGTGGTGTTTTTTTTTTTTTTTTGGACAAGCAGCATTGATGTGCTGGTCAGATTTAAGTTTGCCATCTATGATGGTGCTGAGTAACTTGGTATAGGTGATTTGTTCTATTTTGGCGTTATTAGATGACACTATATGTAATGCTGTCCTAGTTGGTAGCAGGTTATCAGAAGTAAATGTGATTCATTTAGCTTATTTTTGGACTCAAGAGTAGCTGGGATTGCGCCATCTATGTCTCAGTAACAAAAAAGGAGACTTGTGTGATTGATTGGAGTTGAGATAGTGTTGTGCCTGAGTAGACAAGAGATGAGTTGTCAGCATACTGTATGATTACTGCATATTTAGCCACCTTATGTATATAAACCATTCAATGGCAGTGCATTTAGTCCTAGTTGCAAGAGCTTGCTCAGGAGAAGAAGGTGAGATACAACATCAAACACCTTTGAAATGTGCAAAAATAAGTTTAAGACAGACTTACCTATATTTCTGTTTTGGCTGACTGTGCATATAAAGTGCAGTAGGGCAGTTTCAGTGTAGTGATGGGGGCTGGAAGTCATGTTGTGTGGGGAAAGCAGGTTTTCTTCTATCAGAGAGTTAAGGGTTTGATGATGGATACATCTTTTTAGTACTTTAGAAAGTGAAGGGAGTATTGAAAACATTGACATTTTGATAGTTCAGTGGCGCTAACTCCTTTCTGTAGTGGTATAAGAGATTTTCCATATTTATAGAACATACGATTCTTGTAAGGATCTGTTGATTAATATAGAGACCAGGTAGCTTATTCCATCTGCTCCTAACTTAAGATATTCTACAGGAACATTGTTTGCTGCTAATGTGGCATATTGTAGTTTGTTCAAGTATTTCTTTAGAGTAGTAATAGGGAACGGTTCAAATGAAAAATCATTTGTCCTATTAATACTATAGTTTAAAATGAAATGAGCTATATCTGCATTCTGTTGGCAAATGTGAGAAGTAGTAGCTATAACGTGTTCATTGAACAGGTTATTGTAGTATTAGTTTCAGTGGAAAGAGGGTCAGGGCGGGCTTTGTACTTGGTTTTTAGAAGACTGATTATAGTAGTTAACAAACAAATCCACCACAACTGAGAAATAAAAAATATATTTACTGCAAATTGTAAGTGCTTTCATGCTCAAATGTGCTTCATAGGTTCATAGGTTCATACTAGGCTATCTGCCCTAGGGCATTTATAAGCCTAGCCAGAGCTGTGTGGCTTTCACCACCCCTTAGGTTGAAGAATACTATACCCATTAGTTTGTCATGCCTCTGTCCAGCAGTGATACAGAGATGATCCCCGGGGTAAACCTACGATCTCCCATCCACTGGTCAAGATTCCTCTTGAACAGAGCCAGCAAGGTGCTCTGTCTCACATGGACCGGGATTCTGTTCCACAGCATAGGGAGTCTCTGGGTGATGAATCTGTCCCTCCAGCACGTCCTATTTATATCCATGTTGAGGTTTAAGTCTCTTGCTCTTGTGGCTCTAGTGGATTTGGATTTTTTGCGGTGGAGCATGTCCATTAATTCCGGGTTGGACATGGCCTTGTGTGTCAGGCACAGGTCACCTCTGAGCAGATGGTATGCGACTGAATAGAGCTGGAGTTTCTTCAGTCAGGCAGCATATGGCATATTTTTGAGCCCCTTTATCCTTTTGGTGAGGAACTTTTGGGGTCTTTCCAATTGCTGCAAGTGTCAGGTAAGATACATTCCAAATGGGGCATTGTACTCAATCATTGGTCTGATAAGTGAAGAGTACAGGGGAACAATGACCTCCCTTGATCTGGATGTGAATCCCTTCATAATCAGGTGGGCAATGTAGAAGGTCCTCCTAACCACTTTGGCAATGTGAGTGTCAAAAGAAAGGTTACTGTCAACTTTGGTCCCCAGGTCCCTGATAACCTCTTCTGTGCTTAATGGATTGCCACCTATGTGGTAACTTGGGGTTACCTTGTTTTTACCAAAGGGTATGACTATACATTTTTGGCGTTTAGCTTAAGGCCATGGCTCTGGCACCAGTTATCCATTTCTATGAGACCTCTCTGAAGGATATCTGTGTCTGATGGATTTTCAACTATGGCACCCAGTTTGCAGTCATCTGCAAACTTTGTCAGCCACAATCCTCCTATGTTTGCCTGCACTTCTGAAAAGTAGATGCCGAACAAGAGGGGGCCCAGGACTGAGCCCTGTGGGACACCGCTTGTGACTGGCTTGGAGTCTGACATGGCACCAGCAACTCTAACCCTGTGGGTTCTGTCCTTGAGCCAGTTTGCAACCCATCTTGTGACATATGGGTTTACATTTAAGCTGGTGAGCTTTTCTATGATACCCGAGTGGGGTATTGTGTCAAAAGCTTTTGCAAGGTCAAGGTAGGCTGTGTGAACTGCCTTACCCTCATCAATGGCCTTGGTGACTGTTTCAAAAAAGTCGACCAAGTTCAAGAGGCATGATCTGCCCTTGACAAAGTCGAATTGGGTAGGATCCAATGTCTGTAGGTCCCCTATGTCTTTATTTATGAGTTCCATTATGATCCTCTCCATAGCTTTGCAGACCAGGCTTGTTAAGCTTATGGGGCGGTAATTACCAGGGTCCGTAGAAGCACCGCCTTTGTGGAGTGGGACCACAGTTGCCGTACGCCACTCTTTGGGTACATATCCTGTGGTAAGGCTAAGATTAAACAGCAGCCTTATGTGTGGGTTTAGTTCCTCATTGAGTTTGTGTAGCACACAGCCGGGGACACCATCCAGTCCCATTGATGCTGTGTTTTTAGCTTTAGAGAGAGCAGCTCTCACCTGGGCATTTGAGATGATTGGGAGGCTACACTCTGCTGGGATAGATATTTCTCCTTTTGCGGGGGAGGGACCGCAGAAATTTTCACTGAACCTGTTTGCCAGTATGTTTGCAATGTCTGTGGGTTCAGTGATTTTTGTATCATTTTGGACTAATTCTGAGCATATCTGGGAGTTTCCACCCAGATTTCTAACATAGCTAAAGAAGGCCTTATGATTGTCTTTTGAGTCCTTGGCGATTTTTCTCTCAAAGTTGGCTTTGGATGATTTTATGAGTGATCGTAGTTTTTTACTAGTATTGATCAGAGATGTCTTCCCTTTTAGGGATTTTGCTCTATCTTGTTGTAGCTTTCTCCTCTTGTTGTAAAGTTTGTTTATGGCTGGGGTCCACCAGATCGGGCGCTTGCCTTTGGTGGAAAGGGTCTTGATTTTATTTGGGATTGCTTGATCCATGCAATCCTGGAGGTGCTCGTAGAAAGCATTTGTAAGGGATTCAGCAGCGTGGGTTGTGGTTACCAATGGCTCAGGGGCCTTGAAGGATACCACACCAGTCTTAAGAAGTGTGAAGTTGGCTTTTGAGAAGTTCTTCACTGTGGTCTTTTTTGTTGGGGGTGGGGCGGGATGTGGATCTCCAGTGAGATTAGTTTATGGTCTGATCTCACCAATGAGGGATATACTTCCGGTGTGGAGCATTTTGTCCCCATGTTTGTGATGATCAGGTCTAGTATATTTTCACCTCTTGTGGGAATGGTGACAAGTTGTTCCATAGCATTTCAGTTTATGAACTCCAGGAACCTTTGGGCTAGGGTATTGGGGCTTGAGTAATGTTCCCAGTCTATGTTTGGGTAGTTGAAGTCACCCAATATGATGGTGCTTGGAGAGACATTTATACTCTCCAGTGTCTTCAGGAAGGCTGTGTGGGGTTCCTGAGTTTGAGAGGGTGGCCTGTAACATGCTACAAACTGTAGAGCAGTTTTGCCTATGGTTAATTGCACCTGAATGGTCTCTGATGCTTCGTGAGTTGCCACCAGCCTGGAGGTGTGGGTATCCATGATGAATATAGATACACCCCCGCCTTTTGTGGTACGGTCCGGGTTTTGGGGCCGGAACGCATGATATGAGGTAAAACCTGATAGTGCCGGGGTGCTCTCAGGAGCCTTGAACCAGGTTTCAGTCACAGCACAGACATCGATGTTCTCCATACTGAGGAGGGCTTCGAGGGCGTGCATCTTGAGATTTAGACTTATGGCATTGAGCAGCATTACCCTTAGTTTTTTTCCATTATTGTTTTCTAGGGCGGTGGGTTTAGAATTTGAGCCTTGTCTAAAAAAGGCACTATGGGGGTGGCAAGAGCCTTTACCAATATCCGGAAACCCAGGGGTGACAGGTGCAAGCCATCCCTTGTGAAGCAGCGTGGCTTGTCAAGCATGTCATTCCAGGCAGACAGACATTGGATCCCCTTAGAATGACACCAGAAATTAAGCCAATTATTAAAACTGATCATTTTGTCTCTGTATTGTGGCATCATTCTTGGTGAAGGTAGGATACTGCTCAGGGTCAGGGTCATACCAGCCTGGGCTACATAATCTGAGAGCTTCTTTATGTCTCTTTTCATGTAGTCCAGGGAGGTACGTCTCAGGTCATTCACACCGGCATGGACAATGACTGAGTCATACTTGTACTTGCTGTGGAGTGACCTGAGTGCTTGTGTTATGTGGCGGATTCTAGCGCCCGACAGGCAGCTTACTGTGACCCTCTCCTTGTTCAGTCTGGTGAGTGGGACATCAGTGTGTCTGACTATGGAGTCACCTATGACAAGTGTGTCTGGCATTGTGTTTGGCCTTAAGGGATGTGACTGATTTGCACACTGACTTTGTGATCTATGTGTTGCTTGTGTTATGTCATGAGGTGGCAGTTGTTTGGGTGTCTGCTTTGGAGGCCTCTACTGTTTTGGTAGATTTTTGATCAGTGCCTCCGAGTATGTCTTTGTGTGTTTATGTGTTTGATTTGTAGTTGTGATAGTTCTATGTGAGCCTGGGTTTATGGTGTGTGTGGTTACCTTCTCCTCCTGTCTGGTTTTGCCAGTCCTGAGTTGAGAGAGCTCAGCCTCCAGTTTGGCTATATAGTTGCATCTCTCGCATGTATTTGTGTTTTGTGGGAGGAGGAGAGGGTTGTCTGTGTACATGAGGCAATTGTAACATTGCCTCAATATTCCCAGATTCACCAGCTGAGCAGGAGAGGACACTAGCAAATGACCCTTTGACATGCTAGAAGAAATGAAAATGTTTGCTGTGTAACTGAGTCAGAAAGGACCTATAGGGAAGTGGGTACTCAAGGGGGTTTTAAGCTAGTGAAGTACTTTGTATAAAATAGAAGTGCTTTACCTGACTAAAAAATGCTTTAGGAACAAGTGCTGAGATTTACAGATAGAGAATAGACTGTTTAGATTACAAGTAGAGCAGTTCTAAGGGAACTAAGGGAAAAAATGAAGAGCAGACTTTACGGAGCCAGAAATAGTTTAACCTTGTTTAACCGGCGCTGCCCGATGGTGCTGAAAAGGCAATAAGTCAGTAGTACAGGCTAGCACACTTTAGTGGGCAGCCAAACAATTAAATTAAACAGCAAACAAACACTTTTCAACTTGAATTAGACTAATTTCGACTAAAATGTACTTTTAAGCGCAGATAATAAAAAATGCAGTAAATAACTATGAAAACAGTTAAAGCTTGCTCTAGGTAAGCAGTAGAAGGTAAAACAAATATAAAAAACAGCAGGATACTTAATCAGGAAAGCAGTCGCTTTTTTTCAGTTCTCTGTAGCCAGAAAGACTCAACAGGACCACGTGGAGCTGTGTCTGAGCAATATGGCTTCAAAAAAATGCCAGAGGCAGATTTTAACCAGGGAACTTCAAAATAGCTAGAAATGGTCCAAAATGACCAATTACTACAGCTTCTTGTGCTGAGGTCACTTCCCTCAAGGACAGGTAGGCTATTCAAGGCTCCCCACTCCCACTGGTGAATTAAGAAACTTCCTTCTATCCAAGTAAGGCAATGGACAACACAGAAACTACAACACAGCCCAGGATACAGCAAGGCCTGTAAACTGGTCTAACTAGTTTAGGAGAGGCAGGAAAACAAGGAATATTTTTTTGGTTTTTTTGTTTTTAAATAGAAACACACAGAAATGCAGAAAAGGCAATAAGTCAGTAGTACAGGCTAGCACACTTTAGTGGGCAGCCAAACAATTAAATTAAACAGCAAACAAACACTTTTCGACTTGAATTAGACTAATTTCGACTAAAATGTACTTTTAAGTGCAGATAATAAAAAATGCAGTAAATAACTATGAAAACAGTTAAAGCTTGCTCTAGGTAAGCAGTAGAAGGTAAAACAAATATAAAAAAACAGCAGGATACTTAATCAGGAAAGCAGTCGCTTTTTTCTGTTCTCTGTAGCCAGGAAGACTCAACAGGACCACGTGGAGCTGTGTCTGAGCAATAAATTCACATATCAAACCAATAAAACAGATTTATTTAAGAGCAAATTAATGACATAAAGCTCATTCACATAAAACAGGTCTTAAAAAATAGATTCATTTAAACCTGGTTTCATTAAAGCTTGCAGTTAAAAAAATCTACTCCAATTCCATTTCCTCAGTATAATTCAGTACATTACCATCCCTTGAGGGTATATTAATTACTTGTATCACTATAAATTTAAACGTGTGATTTGTCCTCGCACTTTGTACCTGGTTAGCTAGAGCATTTCTTGTTTTCACTCTCCTTACATCAGAAATATGTTCACTAATCCTCTATTTAAGTTTCTTGTTAGTTTTACCTATATAAAAACAATCATATGCTTGACACTGAGCTAGATAGATCACATTAGCTGTGTTACAATCAGCATAACATTTAATATTATACGCTTTCCTAGTTACTGGATGGAAAAAGGGTGCAGCACTTTTTATAAATATGTCACTATATGTAGAGGAATCAGAGTTGAGAGTAAAATGGTACTTTATAGAAAACCACGTAAGAAGAAGTACGTGCCAGATAGAAGCAGGTACAGCATGGAGCCCTTGCATACTCCACAGATGCCTGATCTCTTATGGAGATGGTGTCACTGATCCTGACGCAGTATGCACTTTTATACCCTCATCTATTGCCTTGTTGATTCTCTCAGATAAATCTACCAAGTTAAGTAGGCATGATCTTCCTTTAAAGCCAAATTTTGATGTTTCTGTAGGTTGCCAGTGTCCTTGTTTACCATTTCCATGATAATTCATTCCATGGATTTGCATATTACTCTTATAAGACTGATGGGTCTGTAGTTCCCTAGGATGGTTGATGATCCACCCTTGTGGAGGATAATGACTGTTGTGCTCCTCCATTCACTTGGAATGTAGCCTGTTTCACAATGCAGTTGAAGAGTATCCCATGTAGTCCTGATAGTTCATGTTTTAGACTGTTCATGAAGCAACCGGGAATGTTGTTGGGCAGTGTTCTTGGCTTTAGTGAGTGCTGCCAACACCTAGTCCCTGCTAATAGTTGGAGAAAGTATGTTGAAGGGGATTCCACCTGGAGGAGGTGAGGAGAGTGATGGGTGAAGTCTGAGCTGAATTTATCTGCCAGTAGATTTGCTATGTCACCCTGATCACTGAAGGTGGTACCATTCACCATACCTCTCAAGTGATCAGATTTTTGAAGAATGTCCAGATTGTTGCCTCATATTTTTGGTCTTTTCTGCATAAAATTTGTGGTTTTCTGACAAATCAGGAAGGACTAAAGTCACTAAACAGCATTCACTTGAGTTTCAGACTTCATATACTTCATGAAATGCATGCTAACACAAATCATGTTATTCTAGCACCTTTTTAAGTTTATAAGATCAATATTTAAAATTTGTCCCTATTTTTAGGCCTTTGTCCCTCATTATTTTAGGCTTTGTCCAGATTTATTTCACCAAGAGGTTGAGATATTTGTCGTTCACCACTAGTTCTTCACACTGCTGTGTGTTACCTTTAAGGTACCAGATATAGCTGAAGAAGGTTGTAATTGTCTTTAGCCTGTGAGGCTATCCTTATCTTGAAGAAGGCCTTGGTGGATTTTTTAGTTGTATAAGATAACACTTGTCTTTAAGGGAGTTGCTCTTCCTGATTTTGGGGATGATTTTTTTTTATTTTAAGCAAGGTAACTATGATTCTCACCAGGTGATTTATTTGTCGAAATGCCACATCTGTCCTGCATTTATGTGGAAAAAGCTGACCATACCTTCATAAAAAGGATATATGGACATCTTTACAATACCAGGATTATGGATACCAGGAATACACTTTAAAAGCATTCCTTGATCTGTTCAGTTTTCAAGAAATTTACTTTTGCCTTACTGGACAAAGCTGATCCATGTCCCAGGGGTGGTGCATGAGATACATGGTTGGAATATGGAGAATTTTATTGGCAGAATAAGTTAGGTGCAACTTGTAAAATGGGTATTCATGAGAACACTTATATTTATTCTATCCTAAAGTTGAGGTTGACTAAATTATAGGGCTGTTAATGATTAGTATTTTTAATACTGATTTTTTAGACAGTGACTTTGATATTGATATATAATCAGTTTTAGTTATGTATGTATATATACATAAAACTTTTCTTATTTTAATCAGTTTAATAATTAATTGTAAAGGAAGTTGGTTGTTGTTTTATTTAAATGAACTAATAATGTTATGTAGTTTGTATTTTTGAAAGCATGTTTCTTTAATATACTAATGGATGTTTTAATACACGTAACACATGTTCTTCTTGCTTTTAAAAATACTAGTGTATCAATTTAATGTTTGCTCTGATGAAGTCCAAATCATTATATATGGATGAAATCACTAAGCCTTTTATTTAATAAATTATGCGTCATGGCTACTTCTGAGTTTTCTGTAATTGCCGTATAATTTTGGCTTATTGTACTTTTTTGTTGGTTTTTTGTATTTTCATGTGCAGGCACCTTTGTGTTTTGGTTATTTCCTTTATTATATACCCTATTTTTGGTAAGAATTCTGCCAATGGGGTGTGTTTTTAGTGTTTGTTTTGAGTTAGCTTCTGTTAGATACAGCAGACTATATGCAGCCTTTCACGTGTTTGTATAGGGACTCTGTGAATAATTTTGCATAAGTAGCTGTGGTCTCAGGGTTAGGAGAGCTTATAATTTTGACAAACTGTCTCTTAAAAGGATGTGGTTTGCATTAGAATACTTTGTAACTGTTAGTGGTTTAGCTGGGTTTTCCAGGTTGACTTTTACTTCAAAGGAGACAGCGTTGTGATCTGACCTCATTAGTGAGGACGTGACACTGGTGGGGGTGTGTATGCAATCCTCTCCCATGTTGGTGAGTACCAGATCCAATATGTTTGATTCTCTGGTTGGAACATGAACTATTTGTTCTAGGCTTTTTATGTTAAAGTCCAAGAAATAGTGTGTCTATGAGTTTGGGCAGTGTAAGTTTTCCTGTCTGTAGAGAGGTAGTTAATAGGGTGTTTGGCTTGATGGTGACAGCCTTTAATAGGTTTAGGTATAAGAGTTGGGAGACTCCAGGGAACTAGATGGTGACCTGTATCTAGCCATAATATGGCAAAGGACCTTATCTAAAGTAACCTGTACATGGATGACCTCCATGGTGTCATCCTGTTTAACCAGCCCAGAGGAATGTTTTTTGATAATGTAAACTGAGACACCTCCATCTTTGGCCCCAGTCTGTGCTGTTGTCATTGGTATAAATGTGTACTTTCTACAGCTTTAAACCAAGTCTCAGTTATTGCATAGATGTCTACATTCTCTAGAGTGAGGAGGGCATGAAGGGTGTGGTATTTTTTGTTTAGGCTCCTAGTATTGATCAGTGACACCTTAAGGTTGCTTGGAGACTTCTTCAGTATGTTGGTAGTTCCGCCTTCTTGGCATTACCTAAAAAAGGCTCTAAGGGGGTTGAATAAAGTTTTGGTCAATATTCAAAGCCTGTGGTCGGGGGGTGATAGGATGCAGCCCATCCTTGGCAAAGGGACATAGTGTGTTCACTATGTCCTCCCTTGCTGACAAATATTGGAACCCCCTGAAGTGACACCTGAAACTAAGCCAATTATTAAAATCAATCATTTTGTGTTCATAATGTAGCATCATCCTTGGTGAAGGTAGAATGGTGCTCAGTGCAAGGCTCCTGTCTGTCTGTGAGACATATTCTGTGAGATTCATTACATCTCTTTTCATATAAGTCCAGTGAGGTAATTCTCATGTCATTTACACCCACACGGACTATGATAGAATCATATTGATAACCTTGGGTACAGTGACCTGAATGCATGTGTGATATTGCAGATTCTGACACCAGACAGGCAACTAACACTTATCTTGTCCTTGTCTAACCTGGTGAGTGAGACTTCTGTAGGTCACCCAATGAGTCCCCAGTGACAAGAGCATTAAGTAAAGTATGTGATTGCCTTATGGGCTTTGTTCTTGAGGGACCATTGGATGTAGGCTTATGTGAAATGTTTAGTGTCACTTTTGGCATGTGTTTTAGTCATTGCTGAGGAACAGTGTTGCCATAAGACAGCTTTGAAAGTCTTTGATATTTGGGAAGGCTTCTTTTAAGCATCTGAGTATAAAACAAGTGGTATGGTAAGTGGTATGCTTGAGGCATGTAGTATGGGTATTTTTGACAACCTCATTTGTATGTGACACTTTCACCTCCAGTGAAGTTGTGTATTTACATCTCTCGCATATTGTATTATTTTCTTTAATGATTAACTGGTTGTCTAAGAACATGAAACAATTGCTAAACTAATTTAGCATGCCCAAATCTACCAAGCTACTCTATTAGGAAATTGCATATCCATGGTGTCCGGTCATGTATTTTAGTGATCTGTTTAAGATTAAGGATTGGATTTTAGTATGGGTCTCCTAGGATAGTTTCTGGGGTTAATGGACAAGATTGTATACAGTACTGGGATATGGTAGTGCTGTTTAATACACAAACTAGTTTCTTGGGTGAAGGACAAGATGTTATAGTGTGCTAAGAGAAGGTAGTGGTATTCCATGCAAACACTAGCTTCTCTAAACTTAATTCCACTCAGTGCTACGCTGCTTAACAGGGTTTGGACCTAATCCTAACTTTATAGGGAAAGTTTACTGTCTAGACATTTGCTACTACAAAGGGCACTGCTAACTGCCACTATACTATGGGCAGTTCTGTGTAAACTTGCCTGATTTATAGCAGAGAAAAAAAAGCTTGAAAACTGACTTCTATGTCCTCTAGCCAATAAACAACCAAACCTTGAGCTCCCTTCTAGACAAACAGAACTAAAAAGAACAACAGAGAGATGACTGTTTTTGCCACAAAATTAAAAAAAAATTTAAAAATGCTCAAAATGGTAGTGATCATTCTATAAAGCAAGTCCAAGTGCAGTAAATCAAGAAAATATTCTTATCTTAGCCTGAATGGCTCTGGATGCAGTTGAAACACTTCGTAAGCATTGCTGAGCTCTGTGGAAGTGAGCATAGAGCAATGTAAATTCACCTGATTTATGACACACAAAAAAAAAAGCTTGAAAACTGACTCCTATGCCCTCTGTCCAATAAATGATCACACTTTGAGCTCCCTGAATTGTGTCCCAACTCACAGACACCAGGTAAACACATTCTGCCACAAGATGGATAATCCTGGAATTTCTTAATGTAAAAGCAAATAGCTGTCAAGTACAGATTAAACAACAAACAACTACCAAAATAACTAAGTCCCTGCCTAAGTCACCCTTCTGCAAGACAATTTAAAGGCAAATAAAACTAGAAAATGCAAAAAAACAGAGAAATTATGATCTCTGCCACAAAATTAAATAAATACTTTAAAGCATACTCTAAAACAGTAGTGATCACTGTATAAACCACGTACAAGTGCAGTAAACCAATAAAATATTCTTATTTTAGCCTGAATGGTTTTGGATGCAGTTGAAACATTTGAAAAACATTTTTGAGCTATGTGGATGTAAAAAGAAATATTGAAAAAGTAATTTGATCATTAAGGACCTCTCTAAAACACCAGATTTTAATTCATTCACATTTTTAGATAACTTTTACCTTGCTCATAACTGAATTGAAGTTAGTACCAATAGAAGAATGACTATACAGCTCTAAGAACTAATATACTTATGTGAAATTGCACTTCATGTAATGCATGTATCTTAAGCACTGCTTCAGAGTCTACATATATCCTCTGTAAGGGAACTTGTTATTTTTTTCCATATGTTAAAGGCAACTTTATATTCATAAACTACATCTGGCTTGCTAACTGAACATTTAGAATATCTCTGGGATTAGCAAATACTTCCATTTGGTGTCGTTGTAGTGACTGCTGATTTGCAACTGTTTAAGGTTGTCCTTAGTGTCTGCACTCCCCAGAAAGTTAACATGACCACTTTTTTATTGGCTTTAATGCCAACATTTTAGATATTGTCAACCGTCTATTACTAATCTGATAATGCTGAAACATGCCATGTCTGGGATCCTATCCTAGTTCTCAAGATGGTTTAAAGACATTTCACTTTACCCAAGTATACTTAAGCTACTCTTCTGATTCATCTTAAAAAGCTGCAATTAATCTGGTACTCTAAGAAAAGCCACATCTGGCTAGAATAGAGTGATCTGCTTCTGTTCAAGCTATGGGAATTGTTACTTTGACTGTATTTCATTATTACTGGTAAATGCTTTTCAAACACAGTGTGGTCCCAAGTGCCAAAATAGGCACTAATTCTACATTACCTTAATCTGTCAAACTGACCTTTTATTTGGTCTTCAGCCTACTGTCATCCACAGCCCCTCCTTGTTTCAATGCCTGAATTAAATCTAAACTTTCATGTTCCTATCTAAGTTAAAGATATTTGGCATCTCATTTATGTTGCAAATAACTACTGCCACCTTGTCTAAAACAACTTTACTACTTGATAAATAAGAAAAAAGCAGAATTTTATTTTATTTTATTTTTGCCGCTACTTGAGAGATAGCTTGGCTTCTTCAGAGATAAAATAACATTAAATAATCACACAAGCTTAAATAGTCTAAGGAAGTGATGTCACTAGGAAAAACAATTAACTTAAAAGAGAACACATTTTTTTAAAAACATTTCAACATGCATCAAATAATATTATTATTAATGCAAGAATAATAAAAATTGTACATGTATGTATAAATATTCTTCATAACTTTAAAAAATCATCTGAAAGCAAACAATACTAGGATGTTAAGCATAAAAATTAATAATGACTGAAAATCATGAGTAGTAACTCCTTAATTTTAAAACAGGTAAACAGTTCTAAATTGCCATTCCAATTCTTTCAGTTCCAACAATAATGGAAAAGGACCCCCTCTAATGGAGCTTCAAGTGACCTGTCTAGATGTATTAAATATTATACAAGATATTTAGATGATATCTTTATTTTATTTGAGGGAGATGAATTGACAGCTGATAATTTTGTCTCCAAAATTAACTCTACTACACAATTTTTGAAATTTACTTATACTTTTGCTATTACAGGAATAGATTTTCTAGATGTGAAACTTGAGAAAGATTTACAGAAAGGTGTGTTCACCTCAAGAATTTTTAGAAAGCCCAACGCGCGCAATTTGCTCTTACATTTTTCCAGCCAACATCCAGAAGAAGGCCATAGTTAAAGGCCAATTTGTTCTATGCTGATTGCAGTGTTTTAACTGACATGTTCACATATTTGTACAAGATATTTTGGATGCTGATTTAACAAACATCTCCCCACATGGAATGAGAATAGATAATGAGAATGATGTGTCCTTTGAAGGAATAAGATTTGATCCGTCCCTTAGTTACATTACTACATTCAGCTTTGATTCTAGAGAGATTGTCTCAATCATTAAGAAAAATTGGGACTTCATTTTGGATAATCCCTTGTTAGTAAAAAATTTTGTCTTTTTCCAAAATTTGTGTTTAAAAGGACAAAACTTAAACAAAGCATTATGGATTTTCCAGGACATAGTTTTTTTTTTTATGGCAATAGATCAAATTTTCCCATCCATTAGAGGAATTTAGAACTTGGTCTAAATGATAACTGCAATATTTTTACCTGTTTTAAAAGGTTTTAGTTTACACTCCATGATTTTCAGTCATTATTAATTTTTAACATCCTAGTATTGTTGTTGTTTTTTTGATTTTTTTTAAAGTTATGATGATATTTATACATTACATGTACATTTTTAGAGATATAGAGACAGGATTATTTAGTATTATATTATAGTACTGGTTTGATTTATTTTTCTTATTAAATAATATTATTTTGATGCATGTTGAAATTTTAAAAAAAATGTTCTCTCTTTTAAGTGCTTTGTTTTCCTAGTGACATCACTTCCTTAGACTATTTATTGTTGTTGTGATTATTTATTATTTTTTATCTCTGAAGAAGCCAAGCTATCTCAGCAAAAAAGCAGCAATATATAAAAATTTGCGTTCAGCTTTTACCACTGAGTACGAAGAAGTTTATTTGCTGGAGCAAGGTTCTGTGGCAGTATTTCGTGTTTTATCTCATTTATGTTGCTTAAAATGCCCAGCAACTGGCACAACACATACTGCATTTCCATACCACATGAAACTGTACAGATTATTAAATACCTGGTCATGTATATTAGCCATATCCTCTCATTTTATGAAAAAAACAGTAAAATAAAAGGGATAAGTGCCTGCTATTGAATGTATACGTCTGGCTTTTGAAATGTATATAAACATAACGGTGTCTCAGGAAGAATGTGGCCTCCTCCTTGTCACCTTTCCAAGTTCCTGTTATTCTAAGAAGACATAAGATCTGCAAAATCACATTTTATATTTATGCTCCTGTCTGCCCATATAGAGCATAACTGCTGCACTCCACACAGAGTATGCTGGTTGTGCATAATGCATTGGCTGCAGTTTTTTTTCCTCATGTCTACATACAGCAAGGACGTCGGGAGGCATACTTACTTTATGTATTTCAGAACACTGTTTGTGTAGAGGGGCAGTGCATGGCAGGCACTAGGATCCAGGGGAGAAAGCTAAAGTCAAGGATGCCAGAACCATAAGGTGAGGGGTGGACAAGTACCCTCCCACTTTTACAGCTGGAACTTGGTCAAAAATTTAAACAAAAAAAAACTTCTTCTGTCCATGATGGTAACATCGTCTCCTTTAAGGAAGACCATGAGTGCATCACAAGCATGTCAACATGAATATAAACCTATTTCGCACTTGTGCTCATAATTTAAAATAGCCATTCTGTTGAGAGAGAAGTTACTTATGTAAGTGGTGTGTGTGTGTGTGTGTGTGTGTGTGTGTGTGTGTGTGTGTGTGTGTGTGTGTGTGTGTGTGTGTGCGTGTGTGTGTGTGTGTGTGTGTGTGTGTGTGTGTGTGTGTGTGTGCGTGTGTTTAACATACCTCTCAACTATCCAGATTTAGCCTCATAGTTTTGGTCTGTTTCTCATAAAATTTGTGGTTTTCTGGCAAATCATGGAGGACTGAAGTCACTAAATAATAACGTATATGCTTTTCAGACTTCATATCCTTCAGAAAATACATGCTAACACAAATCCTGTTATTCAAACAACTTTCTAACTTAAAAAGAGCAATATTTAAAATCTATCCCTATTTTGGACCATTGTATCTCCATTATTTCAAGCTTTGTCCAGATTTCTTACACTAAGAGATTGAGAGATATGCATACCTTTCAACTGCTCAGATTTATGCAGAATGTCCTGATTTTTGCCTCATATGTTTGCCCTATTCCTCAATATTTGTGGTTTTCTGGCAAATCACTGAGAATCAAAATAACTAAATAATTTCATACAGTTGAGTTTCAGACTTCATTTCCTTTAAAAAAATGTACACTAAGACAAATTCTGTTTTTCTAGCCACTATTCTGAGGTACAGGCCAAAACCAGTGGGCTATAGCTGACCAAGTTTGCAGATGACTGCAAGCTGGGTTCTGCCATCAATTCCCCAAGAGATATGGACATCCTCCAAGAGTGTCTCACCCAAATAAATTACTGGTACTAGAAACATGTCCTCAAGCTGAATACCAAAAAATGCATCATCATCATCCCCTTTGGGGAGAGTGACGTCCCCACAAATTATCACATTAATAACAATGTCCTAAGCATGCAATCAGTCATGAGGGATTTGGGCACCCAGGTTGATAGCAAGCTTCTGTTGTATGGAAACTTTCTACATAACACACCTCATAAGTAAGGATATCTCATCCAGAAACAAGGAGGTTATAACATCTCTGTATTCTTCCCTTATAAGGCCCATTATTAAGTACAATGGACCTTTCGGCATGTACCTTGCAAAGCACATGCAGCATCTGGAGAGACCACAGAGGTTCCTCACCAGGAGACTCCAGGTCCTCAAACATCTACCCTAAACAGAAAGGCTAAAAGCCCTGTTCCTCTACTCAGTTTCATACAGACTCCTCAGAGGTGACCTCTGTCTGGCATACAAAGCAATCTCAGACCCCGCCTTGATGGGACTCCTGAATATCCGCACGTCAAGCTCCACTTGAGTAACCTGCACGTGTGACCTCAACCTAGTCTGTGACATCAATAGGACTTATTGGCAGGACAGATTTGTGTCCCAGAGACTCCCCCATCTGTGGAACAGACTCCCTCACCACATCAAGCAGAGTACCTCATTATTCCTTTTTAAATGCAATCTGGATAACTGGATGGGAAACAGAAAATACAGGTGGGCTTCCACCTGTGTCCCTGCTGGACAGGATCATCTGGTGCTGACTTGCCTAAACATGGACTAAACTATTGGCTAGGCTTATAAGGGCCTTAGGGCCAATAGTCTAGTAACTTCCTATGATCCTATGACCCTATGACCTTTCTAAGTCTGTAAGAGCAATATTTAAAATCTGTCCCTATTTTGGGGGCTTTGTCCTCCCATTATTTTAGGCTTTGTCCAGATTTCTTATGCTAAGAGTTTGAGAGGTATAGAGGTATGATATGTAATGCCCTAGTTAGGGGGGGAGGGCAGGTTAGTCAATTAACTTGATCAGGCTTGACCCTGACAAGACCCTGAATCCTCTATACCAATTACCAGACTGATGAAGGAATTGTGAGCTTCAGTGGAGACAAGAGCGTAAATTGTGTACACCAACTACCAGACTGCTAAAGGAATTGTGAGCTCCAGTGGAGACAAGAGTCTGAATCCTCTTCACTAACTACTAGACTGCTGATAAAATTGTGAGTTTGAGTTTCAGTACATTTTCAGGGAATAATGAGTTTCAGTGCATTTTCAAGGGACTGAGTTTCATTTCATTTTCATGGAATTATGAGTTTCAAGGGAAGTTAAGTTTACTGTTGCTCATGGTAAGTCTGTTTTTCAATGTGCAACTAACTGTTTTGTTTATCAAATGGCAGTCATTGCTTCTGTTGTAGAATTCAAAAACAGTGTTAGTAGCATAACTGACTTTGGTGCAGTAGGCTATGGATTCTACTCCCACACCATGTAGATGTAATGCTGATATTGCAATGCCATTTTGATTGCCAATTGTTTGGTGCATTTTAAGGGAGTAGGGATTCTACACTCCTGAATGTGTCCTCCTTTTATAAGATGTCTAGTAACTATGAACTTGTTGGTTTGTCAGTCATTTCCTATTGCAATATTACCAGCTTACCATTTTTTTGTTGTAATATAGGCAATTAATTCTTCAAGGGCAGCAAGCACTGAATTTGTAGATGAATCATTGAAATGCAAAGTCGTTTGCCAGTAGCATCTGCTTTATTAGTTACAGATCTCTTTAATGTGGAATTAGTTGGATGACTTTTATTTCTGATGAGATTGAGCTTATTGTGCAATATTGGTGGATTGTAATGGAAGAAGTATGAGTGGTCACAAAATAGCAGAAAACCACAGAAGAACCAACCAGCAGAATGTGAGCAAGAAAACCACAGAAGAACTAACCATAGAAAACCACAGAAGAACCGTTTTATGGTTGGAATTTTCTGAAATCGGTAGTTTTGTCATTATTGGTTCATAGATTTTGTTTCATTGCTTACTAGAAGAATGTTCATGACTACAAATTTAAAGTACCATTCTAACAAATGGTGCTGTATTATTCAAGGAACAGAATTTAATACAATCAGGAAGGTGAATCAAATAACACATATTTGTATGCATGGCCCTATAAATGTGTGCAAGGAACCGATGATTTGAAAACAGCCCAAAGGTAAACTTAATCCTCCACTGGCCAGATGCATTTTCCTTGAATGTGGGGTTTCCATACAGTTTCAACGAAGGTGAGTTTTTCACGGGCAGATAAGTTTACTCTCATGCTGTCTGTTTTCATTATGAGACTGTATTGTTTGTTTAGAAAATGGCTAATCAGTGTTTGTGTTGTTTTATTTCAATATCTGTAATCATTGTAGATGTAAATAAGAAAACAGTATGCACACTGACAAGTTTGAACAGTGTTTATGTTGTGTGGAGAAATAGCCAAATAATGGAACATGGCTGGGGAGGGGGCTGCTACAGGGGGTGTAGGGGTTGCTGCAGGAGGGGTGATGTGTATAGTTTTGCATCATGTTTTGGTTCTGTTTCTTGTAAAATTTTATGATATGTCAAACTGTTGGGTGTAGTAATAGTCAGATATTTGAGTCTCAGTGATCACAACCTTCAGAAAATGTATTGTAATGCAAAGTTATTATTCGGCTCGGACCTATGTAACATAAGATAAGAACACATTTCAAATGTCTCTGATTTTGAAAGTTTCCCAACACTATCTTTTGGGTTTTGTCCTATGGCTTTCAACTGTCCAAAATTTTGCCTCATATTTTGGTATGCTCGTAAAACGTGAGGTTTCTGGCAAAGTGCCCAGGACTAAACTAGTGACTACATGATGACAGACAAGGCAGTATCAGAGTCCATATCATTCAGAAAACATGCAAATGCAAAACCTGTTGTCCTAGCAAGTGTAGCACATGAGGTCCCTATTTAACATCTGTCTCTGATACTGCACATTTTTACTCCATTTTTTTTTTGCTTTGTCCCAAATCTCTCCATAGACATTGAACTTGCAGAATGTCATTGTGCATTATATTTTTGGTATGTATTTTCTTAAACTTTGTGGTTTTCTGGAAAATTTGTTGTAGATTTCAGTTACTAAATAAAGGCATATTTGAAGTTCAGATGTCATATACTTCACAAAGTCTGTTATTCCAGCAACTTTCTAAATACATAAGGTCAGTATTAAAAACCTATCCCTGTGTTTGCATTTTAAGCCATTATTTAAGATAACTGGTTCATCTCCCTTGCTAGCTCAGGTTCTTTAAGCCAATGACATTTTTTGTCAGGAACCTTTAGGGTTTAGGGTCTGATTAGTGCAGACTATAGAGGGGTAAAGACTTCCTTGAATCTAAATGAAATATCCTGTGTAGTCAGCTGTACCAGACAAAGGGATTTCATGACCACTGTTGCAACATGGCCATCAAAGATTTATAAGCCCCAAGTTACCAATCTTTGAGGATCTTAAGAAGCTAAGCCATGCATTCCAGTTATAATTATTGGATAGGAATATTCAAAGATGGCAACAAGTGTATGTTGGGGTAATTACATATTTATCATATCCATGAAGGCCAGTGGTGCTAAACTGAAGGTGAATTTTCAGATACCCATGCATACATCCAGATTACATTTGAACAGAGTAAAATAAGTCCTCTGCTTTACATGGTGTGAAAGACTGCTCAGTAGGAATGGTATTCTCTGTGATAAATACCTATCCATATAAGTTTACTCCTAATTTCATGATTTTGTTTATAATTCCTGAATAGAGAATAGTGTTGAATGAAGTAATGTGAAGTATTATGTTGTTATACTAATACAGTGTAAGGAAAAGAAGTTTGAAACAGCGAAATAAGAAGCAATTCCTTCTGAAAAAAATGTTATGCATTCTACTACATCCCACCTTAAAACATCTGAAGCTGTCAAAATCAATGAGGAAAACATCAAAATAAAAGAAAAATGAATAAATGTTCTTGAGAGGTAGAGAACTTCTTACATGACTATTAACTTCACTTCTTTATTTTTCCCCTCCAGCTCTCTTCTAAAATACATTAGTCTAAGTTTCTTTGAATGTATTTAACGTGTGCTTCTCCAGAACATATTTTGATCTCTGATGTGTCAACCACAGTGTGAGGGGGAAAAATCACAATACCTTAGGAGAGCACAATGAAACAATGATGACACATAATGGTGTACCATCTGACTGTAGCTATAAGTACAGTCATACTACAAACATTCCATGTGAGTTATACATATTAGATTGAACTGAGAGATTTTTACATGCTTTCACTAAATAAATGAAGCAAGAACCAGTGGGACATGGCCTTATCATCATTGTTTTTATTTATTTATTTGTCTATCTACCTATCTATTTATTTATTTGATTTGGTTAGTCCCATTAGGCTGAAGCCTCTTTTCAGGGGAGACCCAAGGTGGTATTTATACTACTAGGGGAAATTTGGCTAGGGCATCGGGGAACTTCCTCTACTCTTTTTGATAGGTGCTGTAGGATTTTTTATATCCAAGCTACCACCAACTCAAGCAGCTGAGACTTCACTTTAAAAGTTTCATCTGAAGGATGGCACACTTTTAACCACAGCACCCTCTAATGCTTTACTTTACTTTAACCTTTAACTCAAAGGTTTTCTTCTTTTAAAAGACTGAGAAACAACAAGCTCATCAACATATGTGCTGGTTTCTTATGCTGTGCCAACAATATTTAGTGTGATACACCATTCACAGGACACAATCATTTCAGTTACTGATGTGATAAATAAGGTCCACAGTACCACTTACATGGCATATTCACAACATTACAGTGGCTACGCCTCAGCACCTTGGAACAGTCCTCATTTCAACGCTGCTCATGTATATGTGAATTTACACCACACAATTCAATTATCCAGACCATCTACCTTTATTCTCCCATCTTATCACCTCCTGTAACTACCTGCTAAGATAGTTTCCTATTCACAGAAGAGCTGTTTTCACTTGCTTGCTCTCAGACAAAGTCAAATGGCTTACTATGGACTGACTGAATCAGCTGCATTAATTATCTGCCAGGCTGTCTGCTCACTTTAAATCGAGCCAGCTGTAATTGTATTAATTATCTTGCAAAATCACCACCTATTGGCATTCAGAGACCACTGTTAATCGTATACACAAATCCAAGCTATCTGATATGTTACAATGTTGTCCAAAAGGTGCTGCTAAATCAGTGCCCCTCATCTTCACTAACTCCCTGCAGAGTGTCACTGCTCGCTTTTGATTACAAGTTACAGAGTCTCCAGAATGGATACAAAACATGTTCACAACACGTTAGTCCTTCTATCTAATGTCTAACTGCCTGTCTATGAGGGGAAACCCGGGACACCAGTCTCTGCATTTGTGATACTGTATACAGATACTCCTGTTGGAATTACTCTGTTTTGCTGACACATACTAATCATGTCTTCTCAAAGGCTGTATTATTTGTTATTTAATTGGACTTATGTTTGTGTTTGTCATTATTTATTGCCTCAGCTGACACCATTTACTAAAAACCCAGCTAAGACTGTGTTTCTACTTTCACAGTATTACACAGGTGCTAGGCTTCATGTGACAAGGATATAAACAATTTACAGTTTATGTGCTTAGACAGGCAAGTTACTTTATTAATCACCAAGTGATGTTTGTATTCATTTTTAATTGACCATATTTAATTATGAAGTAAAATTCTTCATCACTTTATTTAGAATCAGATGTGAAAAATAACTGCATTCTTTAGTCATATAATGAATACACGTCTTAACATAAACATATGCCCCTGGAAAGATATAAGTATAAATTTAATTAGTGTAACAGGAACAATTCTTATAGTAGTTCACAGTATGTGGTGACACTAGAATGTTTGATTTGCAGTCAGAATTAGAATTTATCCAGGAGGTATCATACCTGAACCCCAAATGTAGTGTTTACAGTTTACTACGAGTACTGCCAGGAGAATGCAAGATGCAACAAATCTGCTGATAATTATTCTATAATAAATCAGAGCAATCTTTACTCATTCAGTAAATCTTATAGAAGTTTTAAAGTAATGTTAATTCTGCATTTGGATCAATAATTACATATTTATATACTAAGCTGACATACATAAATCGTTGTTAAGGACAATTCTCCCAGGTTAACTTTGAATGTTTATGATTTTACATGAATCCGGACTTTGGTACATGTTGCACTAATAGGCTACAAGTGGGCTGATATCCATTTTCTGCACTATCATGTAAGGCTGCCACATAATAAAAAAACAGACTCTGTTTCTCCTCACTTTTCCTTTATGCTACTTACACAAAGACTTACTTCAGCAGCTTTTATGTCCTACATTCACCCTTTCAAAGGGGGCCATTATCCCCATTAGTATATTGTGTTATAAGACTTATCTTTAATTGCCCTGTAACCTGTACTACAATTCCACCATAGTACTCACAAAGTCCCACTAACACTGCAAATCTCCTTCTGCCTACCCCCACCCCCAGTCTCACTCTGTGCTTCTTGTACTGCTTGTCCTGCACTTTTAGGGCATTGAGAGAAAGCTTCCTTCTCTGGATATTCCACAAATACAGATACAGGTTTTACAAACTTCTTCCCAGCCCTTCCAGAACTTTTACTTGGACTGCTGTGGTTCATAGAGTCTCTGGCTGTAGTACTGATCAGACCATTTAACAGCTCTTACAACTATCTGTTCTTACTGTTATGTCTACTTGAATGACTCATTTTAATTTAATGTTTTTCCTGAGTGGGTGCTATACCTGAAGGAAAGTCATTTGATGCATGTTTCATACATGAGGTGTTCATCACATCACATAAACAACACAACCACAGATATGCTGAATGCCAATCTCATGCATATCACATAAATATCACATCCACATATACGCTGAATGCCAATCTCATGCATATCACATAAATACCACATCCACAGATACGCTGAATGCCAATCTCATGCATATCACATAAATACCACATCCACAGATACGCTGAATGCCAGTCTCATGCATATCACATAAATATCACATCCACAGATATTATGAACACCCCATCTCATACGTACTCCATACATGAGGTGTTCAGCACATCACATAAATACCAAATCCACAGATATGTTGAACACCCCATCTTATGCATATCACATACACAAGGTGTTCAGCTTGTCACATAAACATCACATCTACAGATATGCTGAACACTCCATCTCATGCATATCACATACATGAGGTGTTTAGCACATCACATAAACAGCACATCCACATATACGCCGAACACCCCATCTCATGCATATGACATATATGAGGTGTTCAGCACATCACATAAACAACACATTTGCCAATGTGCTGAACACCTCAGTTCATGCATATCACATACCTGAGGTGTTCAGCACATCCCATTAACAGCACATGCACAGATATGCTGAACAGCCTATCTCATGCATATCACATACATGAGGTGTTCAGCACATCACATAAACTGCACATTCACAGGTATGCTGAATACCCCCATTTCATGGGTATCATATACATGAGGAGGTCATCCCATCACATAAACAGCATATCCACAGATACGCTGAACAATTGTGTGCAGAGTTCATTGTAAATGGAGCTACCTATACTGAAGATATAGCAAACTTCCTGGCTGATAAATTCAGCTCCAACTTTACTCCTCTCTCCTCTTCAACCTTCCCTCATGAAATATCATCAAATACAACTCCCCCAACTATCACTAGGGAACAGGTCCTTAATGCTCTCTCTAAGACCAAGAACACTACATCAATGGGCCCAGACAATATCCCAGGATGCCTTCTAAATAACATGAAACATGACCTATCAGAGTCTCTGGAATTACTATTTAACTGTAGCCTCCAAACAGGCTTTGTGCCTCATGAATGGAGAAATGCAACAGTCATCTCTCTGCACAAAGATGGGCCATCTACAGACCCTGGAAACTACAGACCTATAAGTCTCAGTAGTCCTATATAAAGCCATGAAACGAATTATCATGGAGATGATCAATACAGATATAGTAAACCTCCAGACACTGGACCCAACTCAGTTTGGTTTCATCAAGTGCAGATCATGCCTACTCAACCTGGTGGACTTCTTTGAGAAGGTCACCAAAGCAACGGATGAGGGTAAAATCATTCACACTGAAGGCATTTGAGACATTACCCCACTCGAGCATTGTTGACAAACTCAAGAGGTCAGGTACAAACCCATATGTCATCCAATGGATAGCCAACTGGCTCACTGATAGGACCTAGGAAGTTAGAACTGGGGAGCCCACCTCTACAAAGAGGCCAGTCACAAGTGGAGTCCCTCAGGGATCAGTCCTTGGACTGCTCCTTTTTGGCATTTACTTCTCAGAAGTCAATGCCAATGTCAATGGTCTCTGGCTGACTAAACTTGCAGCTGATTGCAAATTAGGAGGTGTCATTGAATCACCCACTGACACAAATATTCTCTAGGAGGGGCTGACACAGACAAACAACTGGTGTCAGAGCCATGGACTAAAACTAAATGCCAGAAAATGCATAATAGTATCCTTTGGGAAGTTATCCATCCCTGGTAACTATCATATTGACAACATACCCCTTAGAGATGATCCAGTAGTCAGGGACCTAAAGACACACATAGATAGTAATCTAGCCTTTGATCATCACATGTCCACAGTGGTGAGGAAATCATTCTTTGCTGCGCAACTTATAAACAAAGGTATGGCATCTAAGTCCAAGGAAGTCATTTTTCCACTGTATTCAACATTCATCAGACCTATCATTGAGTATAATGCCCCCTTTGGTATGTACCTAACCAGGCATATCCAGCAACTAGAATGTCCACAGAGGTTCCTTACTAGAAGAATACAGGGCATAAGTAATATGTCCTATGCAGACCACTTCAAGGCCCTATCCCTGTATTCTGTCTCCTACAGGCTTTTGAGGGGAGATCTATGTCTGGCATACAGGCATTGTCAGACCCCACTCTGATGGACCTCCTGCATATCCACAAAACAAACAGTACCAAAATTACCCATTCTAAAGACTTAAACCTTGCCTGTGATATAAATTGGATCTGCTGGAGAGATAGGTATGTATCCCAGAGACTACCCTGCCTATGGAACAGGCTCCCTATCCATGTGAAGCAGAGTTCTTGCCTAATCCAATTCATGTGCAACTTGGATAATTGGATGGGAAACTGGAAATACATCCCTACTTTGGAACCTATGTCTCTGATGCTAACAGGTAACCTGTAAATGGTTCATCTCCCAGACCCATGCTTACACTAATCAACATACCTCTCAACCTCTTAGAGCAAGAAATCTGGACAAAGCCATCAATAAAAGTGGGAAAAAAGTCCCAAAATAGGGAACATTTTTAAATATTACTCTTACAAACTTAGAAAGTTGATAGAGTAACAGGTTTTTCATTAGCATGAATTTTCTGAAGAGTATGAAGTCTGAAATTCAAATGTCTGTCATTATTTTCTAATGTCAGTCTTTAAGGATTTGCCACTAATTTGCCAGAAAACCATAATTTTATGAAAACTGGACCAAAATATGAGGCAAAAATCTGGACATTCTGTGAAAATCTGTACAGTTGAGAAGTATACTTATCAAAGGTATCAGAACTTGTCAGAGATTTGGGATGCATGGCTAGGCTTAAAAAGCCCTTGTGGTCATTAGCCTAGTAAACACGTATGAACCTATGAACCTATGAACACCCCATCTCATGCATATCACATACATGAGGTGTTCAGGGTATCACATAAACAGCACAACCACAGATATTCTTATCTGCAGATAAAGGTACCTACAATAAGCACTCCAACTCAACACTTTCCCCACCCAACCACCACAGCTGTTTGTCTCCTAGACGTTCCTTCCTGACCACACCTCTTCTCTAACCATTACTACTCAAACTCTCCCCAGTAACAGGCAGAAAAAGCCATACTAGTATATATGTCTACTGTATAGCTCTTACTACTCAAACTCTCCCCAGTGACAGGCAGAAAAAAGCCACTTGGATGTTACTACATGTCAATTGTTGATTTTACAAGGAAAATAAGCTATTCCTCTACTTAGTATCGAGACCTTAGAAAGTGCTAAGCACCCCTTATCAAAGAAAAGAAAACGTCTTACTCAGTTGAAAGTAACAATCTTTTTACTAACACGTGAAAGTATTAATTTAAACCTTGGCCCACAGCTTACACATGTCTGTGTTTTCTTAAAACATGACAATCTTCAGGGAAAAATGAAAGATAAAAAGATAACTCACCACTACTATTACAGATATTATAGACAGCTTTATAAAGTTCTCAATATTCAGTTCAAGGAGGTGAATAAAAGCATTCCTGCTTCAAACTACAATTGTAGTATTTTCATTGTTGGTTGCATTATTTAAAACCTCAGATATTTTTTTTAATGGTTACATGGTTCAAATCACTTAAAGCCTCTGCTGAATTTTTACATGAAGCGTACTCTAGTTTCAGAGTTGAAATAACTTAATAATGCTGGTGATGTTTGGTTTTCCACTCAATTTCATCATGCAGTTTTATAGTAAAGTCAAAGTTCACCAAAGAGAATGAGGCTGTTGTGATAAGGATACCTTGGGAAAGAAAAATAACCTCAGTATTAGCTGTATGTACATACCACCTGAATGCATCACAACCAAATTTAATACTATTCCTCACTGTCTCACCCCCAGTATCACTAGCTACCTGATAAACATGGATATACTAGTACAAATTGGAAACTACCTAGCTCAAATTGATATGGCAACTTATGCAATATGTTTGACTGTTCTCAGGTTATTTCACTCTCTTTGGGAGTAAATAAAATACTTGTACTACCTAGAAACCAAATGGCTACTTACAGCTATGAATCTAAACTGCTTACCTCAGAAGATGTGAGAACTATTTAATTATCATATCCTAACTATTTCCAAATTCAGAAACTGCACTCTCATCTAGGAATATCACCTTAAAAATGTATGTTCTTGAAAAAAAATGATTAATCCACATTTAATAATTTCTAATTTGCCGTTATTGGAACCCATTATTAACTTTGCCTGTCACAAATATTGTTCTAACAATCCTTTCCTTCACATACTTGGCTCTGGTTACAAACAATAAAAAAATAGAAAAAAAAAAAAAGAAAGTAAATAAAGGCCAAATTTCATCAAGGATTTTAACTAGCAACTGAATACTATTACAGATATTATAGACAGCTTTATAAAGTTCTCAATATTCAATGCAAGGAGGTGAATAAAAGCATTACTGCTTCAAACTACAAATGCAGTATTTCCATAACCCAGTGCAATTCTGAAATCAAATAACCATATTTTAATAGGGCACATTTCCTACCCTCTTCTTTAAGCCAGCTATAGTAACCTCTAGACACCACTTGGATCTCCATTTTATATACCACTTTGAGCATCATTTATAGCAGTTAAGTACTGGAAGAGAAAGGCCAAAAGATATAGAAACAGTGATTATTGGGTAAAGAGAAACACAGAAGGAAGGGAATGTGGGGAATGAGGACCAGGAGTAAGGTGAAGGGGAGGTTCAGGGAACTAGAGCAGTAAAAAGAGGAGGAAATACATCAAATCCTTCACCCCCCCCTCCCACCACCACCAATGTAGGTATGCCTTAATAAGTAGACAATATGGAAGTAAGTAAGAGAACAGATAAGGAAAAAAAGCACAGGTTATGTCTCAGAACGGTCAGTCTTCTTGTGAGGATTTATTTAAGCATGAGATAGGTGTGGAGACAAACAGAAGTAGTCTTGTGTCGAATAGTAAGGGTCAGCAGGCAAATAAAATAAGAGAATATCAAATCCTGATAAGGAAACTAAGAGAGTAGGAAGTGGAGGAGAGTGCAGATGCATTAAAAGGAGGAAGCGCTGCAGTCCCTTGATGAGGAAGCAATTACATGTTGACAAGGGCCAGTAGAAACTGAATGCCAGTGATGGAGTATGTAGATGTCTGCCAAACTTTATCCTAGTGGAAGTAGCTGTAGGATTCATATTCAGATTTATTGTAGCACTTGTTAACTAACATTTTACATTTTTTTCAGTTGCTGAATGATTCAACTTCAGGTTTATTATGGTGCTTATTCCTAAGCATTTACAGTTTTATTTTTTTTCAATCAGTATTTTGTTACATGCAAATAGGATAAGATATGTTACAGATTAAGTCATTACATAAAATTATCCACAAAAGCTGTGGGCCATAACTTGTGAGAATAAATGAGAATTTTGCAAATAATATAAAATGTAATCTAAAAATACAGATAAATAATAAAAAAAAAAAAATTAATTCAGTTGCACAATGAATTAATTTATGTTTCTATTCAGTTATCATTTCCCATATTTCCATGCAGCAAAATACATATTTTTTTTTTATTTTTTTTTATTTAACATTTGTTGACCAGGAAAGTCCGACTAGGTTCCACAGATCCTGTTTTCAGCGGAGGCCCGGGGAGAAATGCTCCAGAAATATGGCATGAGCTGCAGAATGCCAGATTCAAACATAACGGAAAGCCTAACCTAGACATACCTTAAACATTAATAAAACATAACTAATATAACTATAAAAAAGAAGGTTGCAAATTACAAAGTTCAAAATTAAAAACAAAGTAGAAAAATAATTTCAAACAGAAAGCATTCATGCCCATGACCAGATTTCAGTGATGGGAAGCCATAGTGCATTAACCAACAAGTTAAAAGTCCTGAAATGACTTGCACAACAATGAATAAAATAGTCGTTCATAAGCATGTTCAAATAAAACAAACAGCTGCCAGTACACAAACATAGAGATCACTCTAGTTCAGATGTTCCCTATTAGTTTAATGTAGTCTGTTGTGACATATGTCTTAATTAAAGGTATCTTTACATTATATACACCCTTGCTCTCATCCCTTCTAACCTATATAGATGCTATCAATAAAGCTAGAGACAATGGTACACTAGTTTCTTTCTTATTTCTAGACTTGTCTAAAGCCTTCGACACAGTTTGTCACGTCAAACTTCTACTTCAAATGTCCTCACTAGGTCTCTCTCAGCCCACCCTTCTGTGGTTCAAAAGCTACCTGTCCAATTGGTATTAGTCAGTAAAATGGCACTCTGCTCTGTCTTCTTACTTCTCATCACCACCAGTGTACCACAGGCCTTTATCTTTGGTACCCTCCTCTTTAACATTTTCACCAACACCTTCTATACTTCCACATAACAGGCCAACCTAATACAATACACAGATAAGTACAGTCTTATTTTCATATCTGAGAACACGGTATACCTCCAAAAAAATATTCAGGAAGCTTTAACAGCCACTGAAACATGGCTTCATAACTCACAACTTATGTTGAACCCAAAAACGACCAAACTACTACTTTTTTCCCCAAATCCATCTTTCATGAAAAAAACTAAATTTATAGACCACTATCTTGATAATACAACAATTGAAGTCACTTCTTATCACAAACTATTAGGGGTGATAGTGGATGATAATGTAACATTTGACTTGCATATACAAAATTGCAAAAGAAAAACTCATCCCAAACTGGGGATGCTTTACAGAGCCAAAAACTTTCTCACTGATGCTACTAATGCTACACCTGCCACTGCTTATCTCCTCCCCAATCTTCTTTATGGGTGTACCATCCTTACTAACCTCCAGGCTTCACAAAAATGAAAACATGAACAATACTATAGCAAAGTTGCTAAATTTGCAGCACATACCCCTTTCAGTACCCACCACTGTATAGCACTGAAAAGCCTAAATTAGTTAGAACTGCCATATCAACTAATATATACTGACCGGCTACTGTGGGTATCTGTAGGTTGTTACCCACTGTTGCAGTCTCTAAGGTGGAAGTTTATTGTACGGAATAGGTGTAAACAAAACACGGATTTATGTTCTCAGAACAGCTGACATTCCTTCTGGACTACCTGTTGATTATACTGGAGCTACAAAGCACCCTTTAGCAATATGTTTACAATGGTACCAGCATCCAACAGAACAAGAGCTAGGGACCCTCGCAGGAAAACAGAACGTAAAAATTAAAAAAGAAAGGAAATATAATGGGCATATTGAAAATAAGCCACTAACTGTTCCTAAAGACATAGACCTTCATTTAGAGACCAAGTGTGTCACAGAGAGTGATGCCATAGTTCTTCATTATTTCCCAGAGTACCAGTGGCTGGTGGATTTTACTGTTGTAGCGACAGCAGTGTACTTCATCACTGAAGTGTATTATTGCTTAGTGGATCCTGCTAATGAAATGAATATTGGTATTGTCTGGTGTCTACTCGTGTTGGCCTTTGCATTGAAAGCTTTATTCTCATTGACAGCACACTACTTTAAAGTGGAAGAAGGGGGTGAAAGGTCGCTCTGCATCACATTTGGATTTTTCTTCTTTGTTAAAGCCATGGCAATATTGATAATAACAGAGAATTATTTGGAATTTGGGCTTGAGTCAGGTTTTACAAATTTTTCTGAAAATGCTGTGCAGTTTCTCGAAAAACAAGGCCTGGAGTCTCATAATCCAAACCATCCTTCAGGTCAAGCAGGTCTCTGCCCCCCATATCAAGCAGTGGAAATTTCAATTTGTTTCTCTTGAGCACTGGGCACCCACAGACACTTGTCCGGCAACTAAAGAGACTAAATACTAATGTAGGTGCTTAACTTCCAAGTGTCTGGACAGTAAAATACCTTACCTGCATTAACTTAAACAAATGTTAGTGAGTATATTAGTACATGTATGCTGTATAGTTCCTTAGTCAAACCTCTGTACTGATGAGTACATCACCAGGACTAAACAGCTGTATATTGCTCTCCAGTTAGAGCCCCCCCCCCAACTAAAGTCAATTTTCTTTTGAGAAATACTCAAATCTATAAAATAGCATTTCATTTCCTCTCCTGTTTCATCTGTAACTAACCCCAACTTTAATTCTATATCCTTTTAAGAATGTCAGAAAATTATACTCTGTGCCCATAACATAGCCTATAACTTAGTGCAAACAGTTAAAATTTCAGTTTAACGTATTACAATTTAAGCTAACACTACATACCTACCAAAGCCTAAAGAAACACTTAGAGTCAGTGTTAGCCCGTTTCGCTCGCCCTCGCTGTGCTCGGGCTTGCTCCGCTCCCCTCCCTGCCCCCTATTCCCACCCACCCCCACTACTTCTACATTTATTCTAACTCCTAATCACCTGACCAGTAGTCCAACCCCTAATTCCCTAACAACTAGCACAACCTACTCATCCTACCTCCCACCACCCCCCACTCCAATTACATCCCACACTGATCCCACTCCCAACACACATTCCCAGACAATACAACTCTACCCTCACACACAACTAACCAGGAATCATAGTTGTACTTCTCACTCAAAGTAGTATCATGTTACCCACACTGACATCCCTATCTCTAGCTCTACTATCGCTAACTTTCCTAACTTACTTACAAACAGACCTACCGCTGCACAACTACTATCACACTACCCACACTAGCACACCCTCTCAAACCCACTCAGACTTCTACATCTGTCCTACAATCTTAAATCTCACAACTATATATTACTCACTAACAAAAATTACACCATCTCACCACACTAAGAAAAACTCTCATAGACCAAGCTCACAAACAATTAATATTAAAAAACACATACTGACACTCCTACAACCTCTGCTAACCTCTGGTGACATTCACCCAAATCCAGGTCCCCTCTCAGCAAGACAAACATCTGACCTGCTAATCCTAAATCTCAACATAAGAAGTATTACCAACAAGCTAACAGACCTACATGCATTCATAGCCCACTACAACCCTGATATACTCGTCATTACAGAAACCTGGCTTAAACCCAGTATCCAAGATGAAGGCTTTCTTCCCCCAGGGTATAATACACTTAGATCTGATAGAACAAACAGGGAAGGAGGAGGAGTAGCCATTCTCTTTAAAAACACCCTTAACCTCCAGCTCCTGCACACCACACCACCCACTTTTCAAAATGCTGAAGTCCTATTTTCTGTCCTGTCCATAAGAAACACCAAGAAGATCAATATAATATGCTGCTACATACCTCCAGGCAACAACTCGCTCATAATAGAAGACATCCTACACTGGACAAAGGACAATCTACCTCAGGAAACAATCCTACTAGGAGACCTTAACACTGACTGGGCAGCCTGTAATTCCAGAAGCCCCTCTAGTCATATCAATCTATATGGGTTCTCTCAACTAATTAAAGAACAAACTAGAATAGATGAGAAAACAAAGAGAGAATCCATACTGGACTGGACATTAACCAACTATCCCAAACAAAACTATACAGTAGGCTGTCTCCCAGATGACTTAAGTGATCATCTCCCCACCTTCCTACTCCAGAAATACTCCAATCACCCCAAACCAGTAGTTTACAAATTTGTATGAGATGACCGTAACCTTACCCCATGATACCTAAATACTGTCCTAAGCTACTGCAACTGGGAACCACTACGGACACTCGGGTTAGACCAGGCAGTAGACTACTTCAATACTACCTTCTCTAACATCATTAACGGTCTAGCTCCCAGCAGAAAGATCAGAGTTAAAGCCAGCTATGCACCCTGGCTAAATAGGGACACCAGAGCCTTACTAAAAGCTAGAGATAAAGCCTGGAAAATCTGGAAAACTGACTAAACCCCTAGCTCCAGACAATACTATCAACAGCTTAGAAACAAGGCCAAGGCTGAATCCAAAATAAACAAACAAAACTATTTTCTTAGCACCCAAAGGAAATATTCAAATAGTCCACAAAAATTCTGGCATGCCATTAACTCCCTACTAAAGCCAAGCAAAACCACAACCTCAGCACCCATCTCTACTAACAATACCCTAGACATAGCTTCTCAATTTAATAACCATTTTACTAAATCCATCTTAGCCCTGTCCAGTAAAATAACCAAAAATAGTCTACCTCAGTCACAACCTAACCTATCCCACACCATCCCCTCTTTCAGCCTATCACCAGTGCCCACCTCAACTATCAACCATCAAAAAATTCCTCCTAAAACTAAAGCCAACCACACTAGCAGCTGATAACATACCTGCTGCATACCTAAAAATGGCTAGTGACTCCTTATCATATCCTGTCTCCATCCTTATCAACCGCTCCATACTAGAATCCTACATACCCAAACTCTGGAAAGTATCTCACATCATTCCTCTCCATAAAGGAGGGAATTATTATGAATTCTCCAACTACCAACCTATTGCCATCCTTTGCTCCTTATCCAAAATTCTTGAGAAATGCATCCAATTGCAAGTGATGAAATTTCTTAACACACACAATCTACTATCTACCACACAACACGGTTTCTGTCCACATCACAGCACTACCACAGCCCTTCCATTCTTCACTAATTATATAAACCTTCACAGGAATGATAACAAATATGTATCGGCCATTTTCCTAGACCTCTCAAAAGCATTTGATATGGTCTCCCACTCCATTCTACTAGACTCGCTAACATCATTATCCTTCACCTCCTCTACTATAGCCTGGTTCAGAAGCTACTTGTCTGACAGGCAACAATCAGTCCAGTGGAAAGGAACTCTGTCTACACAACTTCCAACCACCATAGGAGTCCCACAGGGCTCTATACTAGGCCCGCTATTGTTCTCTATTTTCACAAATAACCTCAAATGCTCTACACAACATGCCACACTCATACAATATGCAGATGATTCAACCCTGAACTGTTCTGCCTCATCTCCCACCACCCTACATACACTCACTCAAGATACATTTATCTCAGTAGAAAAATGGATATCAGGTATCTAACTAATTCTAAATCCCAAAAAGACAAAACTGCTACTATTTACCCCTAATAGATAAAAAAAAAAACTCTCCTTTACCATAACATCTAAGGACGGCACCAACATCACCCTTTCTAACCACACCAAACTTTTGGGCATTGAAATAGACAATAATCTCCACTTTGATGTTCACATCTCACATACCATAAAATTAGTACACAAAAAACTAGGTTCCCTATACAGGCATAAGTCCTTTCTCTCACAAAAAACAAGAGTCACTCTTGCACAAAGCCACCTCCTCTCAACTCTATTATACGCAGCACCAATCTTTACCCAAATCAGACAGTGTGATCTAGACAAACTAGAATCATGCTACAATAAAATAGCCAAGTTTGCTACTAACTCAACCTATAGAACCCATCACTGTGCTGCACTAAAATAACTAAAATGGCTTGAGCTACCACAGCTACTTAACTATCACCAGCTGGGCACAGCCTACAATATTCTCAAATATCCTGAAAAAAACCCTCATTATCCAACCTACTTACTATCTATAATGCAAACCGGTACCTATGATCCAGTGAAAAATCTCTCCTCTCCATCACCAAGGCTAACAATAATGCAGCGAAAGCGCTCTACTCCCACACTGTTGCCAGAAATTGGAACTCTCTTCCCCTATCCATGTCCACTGCCCCCTCCACATCCATATTCAAAAACTCCCTTAAATCGCACCTTCTTAGTACATGGTTATGCCCTTGTATCACGTAACCCTACCCATACCACTATTAACTCCCCAAATTCCTCTCTGATCACATGCTGGAGCTCTGATGCCCTGTAGGCTTGGTCATCTGAAAGGGTACTTTTAACTGTAAAATCTTTCTTGATATATTTTCTTTTCTTACCAATGTATGACTGACATTGTCTTTTTACCCATGTTCTATATCTTTTTAACTGGAGTGTTTTTATTAATTCTTGTTATATTACTATGCTCAGCATACATTATGTAACCTGTTTTGTGTATTATGCTGGATGTACTGTATTTGTATAAATTGATGTTGGAGCTTTTCTCCCCGGGCCTCCGCTGAAAATGGACCTGGTCCAGTCGGAATTTCCCGGTTAACAAATGTAAAATAAATAAATAAATATGCACAACTTCTTACCACCTATAAAATTATCCAGCATCCATCTGCCTATCCAGTACTAAAAGCATTCTATACACCTATGTTCCCAGTTGGTCATTGAGATCCAGTGACCAAAAACTCCTGTCTGTCTACAAGCCTAGGAAATCTGTTGGACATTGTCTGTACTTGCACAAGGTTGCTAAGACCTGGAACTCCCTATCTGTGTCCATCAGGTCTATATCTTCCCTTCCATCTTTCAAAACTACTTTGAAAGACTTCCTAGCTAAAATCTGTCTCTGTTCTTGTTTAAATGCTGGATAAACTGTATTCTTAAATGTGAACAAATATCTTTTCATTCCTTATACTCCCTTATGCTCCATTCATCACTTACTTCCTTACTGCTATCTAATTCTCTTCCCTGACTTGCTCTCTAAATATACCATAAGCCTGTTTTTCCCTCATCTCATATTGCAATTCATATTTGTATTAGACTAACTTACCTTTACTTTCTCTACAAACTGTCTAAAGTTTCTCTAAATATTAAATGATTGTTATATATTTTGTATTGATTGCTGACCAATGTTTTTATAGTAACAAGCAGAATATTTGGTACACCACCACTGCAGCCAAAAAACATTTAAAAGTGTACTGTTAAAATAATTTTAATAACAAAATAAAATAAAATCAAAAACATATAAATCCAATTCGATAAGCGCTTTCAGCTTTACAGCCTTCATCAGATCTGACTGAGATCTGGTGTACCAAAGATTCTGCTTGTTTCTGGTTCTTCTTTCTATCGGTACCTGTTTTTACTTCAATGTTTTTATAGTATGTCTAATGTGTTATAATTATTTAATCTGCATTTTGTTTTTATTTTTAAACTGAAAATGTTTTTGTTTTATTTTTAGAAGATTATACAATTATTATTCTTAAAATGTTTTCTCTCTGGGCCTCAACTGAAAATGGGCTTCTTCTCAATCTGACTTTCCCAGTAATCAAATGTCAATAACTAAATAACTAAATAAATAACTAACTTAATAAATATTTTTTCTCCATGCTTTATACTCCTTCCAAACTGTTTCATTCTTGAATAGTGTGCTTAGACGAATCCCTGGGAGTGCATGAGAGTGTTAATGTTACCATTCTTAATAAAAAACACTTAGGAAAAAATGTTTTTTTGGAAAGTCAAGCCATTCACAGACTTCTACCTCCTGAGCTAACCAGTGGCAATATGACATGCCAGTCTAATGGACATGGACTCGTAGAGTCAGCACAAGAGTACTGAAGCTACCAAACTAACCAGGAGAACTTAAATCCTAAACAGACATTCACATAGGAGACAATTAGGTTTTTGTTGTTGTTTCATTGATAGCACCTAATTTGATTTCTTTCACTATGGATTCTTAAACAATTTAAACTCAAAAAGTTACTAGCCCACACTTAAAACAACTGTTCATATGTAGACAATTTCAGGAAAAGGCCTACATGCATTCTCAAGTCATGCATGCAAATGAGAAAGTACAGAAACCTTTAAAGTAGTTTCCAAGACCATAGCTATTTCAAGAAGAATTGGAATTAATGTTGCCCAAAAACTCCTGGGCAATGTAAAATGGCTGAACACTTGAAATATACATCCACCCTGCAAAGTTATCAACCCTGTGTCATCACAATGGTAAAGTAGGATTATGGAAAAGAAAGCTGCTGCCAGTACAGTCTAAAATAGTCCATAAATCATTCTGCATTGTGTCTAACAAAAAAATTAAATACGTGTGCATGTTTGAGGGGTGGGCTATCATGATACAAACAGCCTCTCCTTCCATCCAAATGTATCTTTTTCAGAATGTACAGGCATTCATACACCAGTCATTCTGAGACACATATGTATAAACCTCCCATAAGTCTCAAGAATAATTTATTTGTAGTCAAAGCAGCCTTTTAACATCTTCTGTGATTAGCAATTGATTAAACCTCTGTGTGAGCTTATCTGCAGAATATACACTCATGTTTAGCTGGTGTTTGTCATGGAAGGGGATAGAACTTGTTACCAGCTCCAAAGCCCAGCAAGTTAACCTCAACAGTGACATGTATTGCTTTACAGGGAACAAGCAGCAGGAAGGCAAATCTCTCTACATTCTTTTTAAATAAACATGACTTTAGATAACATCCTTGTTGAACAATTAAATTATGCCCTTGCGATTCACCATGTATTTTAATAAGAAGTTTGGAGTCACAATATTAGGATGTGAATGCTGCTGTTTTATTTGTACATAATTGCATTCATTACAGAATCCATCTCTTGTTTTATCATACTTTTGTCTCACACTGATAACAGCAAACCACCTAATCGGGTGCAAATCATACTAATTGCTACTTATATCTATTTCCTGCATATTTTGCCAATATTTTCTCTGTCAGTGTCACTGTGTGTAATGTTTTATGTACTGTATACTAGCAAGACATAATATGAGAAGCTGTTACTCATTATCATTTTGCAGCTTAAATTCAAGCTATTATGACTTTCAAGAAGTTCATGCTCCTCTAATAAGTCCTGCTTTTTGTCAAATGTTGATATAGTTTCCAAACTGAAAGCATATTAAACAATCTTAAGCAAAATGAAAGTGCAAGTGTATGTGTGAGTGTGTATATATATATATGGACACACACACACACACACACACACACACACACACACACACACACACACACACACACACACACACATACACACACACACACACACACACACACACACACGCACACACACACACACACACACACATCTATATGAGCATAGTACAAACTGCATGCCCAGGGGTGTTCGGTGGCACAAGTCTGAGGGGTTTTGTTACTCTTGCAAGCTATGTGACCCACAGCTCATAACCAAACACACTCACAGACTGAATCACTGCAGCAGAAAACTCAGTGCATACAAATTGATGGCCTTGCTTTTCCCTGCTCTGTCTCTCAGGCTCTAGTTTAGCCTGACTTCACCCATTTAGAGCTGCATTAGTTTGCATGCAACTTGATTACACCTTTGCTTTCACACTGTACTAAACTGTAGTTAGTAAGTGCACACAATTAACTAAAACTAAGCATATCATGTTAATTCTAATAAAATATCATATTTTTGTATATCATATCTCAGTGTTTATTTCATGGCCACAGTGCAGATGGGGTTCTGCATGTAAGCACACTGGTTTACTAGCTTTACCTACTATTTCTCCACTTCATCTGACAAAGCTAGATCAAGCAAACAGCTTGATTTAGCTGACATGTAGGCTCACAGTATTCTGTTTCTACAAACTCTGCTAGGTTTTAACTAAAACACCTGAAATTATAAGTGAATGGTGCTCAGTACTGATGAACCTTTATTACTTGTGTAGATAAATGTTTACAGCTTATATTCCTTCCCCAACACCACTTTACCTAATTCACAGTCATGGTGAACCCAGAGCCTGTCCCAGTAATCAGTGAGCACAAGGCAATAAAACAGTCCTGGATAGGATGCTAGTCTATGTATCACATATACAGGCACTTAGTCACATATGGCATGCACATTTATGGGAAATTTAAAGGATTATAAAATGTATCTACAATACAACCTTGGTGTTAGAGGAAACTGGTACATCAGGTGCAAATCAATGTCAACATATAAAGGACATGGAAAGCATGCACAGAAGACACTTCAAGACATTTTATATTATGAAACCAAATGGGAAATAACTTATCACAGATTGGATCAAACTCTTAGTTCAAACAATACTTCTTGAATATGTTCTTATTCTGGCACAACAAATTCTTTGTATTTGTATCAAACAATCAAAAAATATATCTCTCATATAGGTGGGGATGTATTCTGGCCAGTCTTTCAAAGAATGACAAGATTAGCTGTCTACATAGCAGAGTTTTTGTCAAAAATGAATGATTTCAACTCCATACTTTATCCGCAAAGGTGTGCCTTCATTAAAATGATGAATAGGAAATGGATGCTACAGTGAAAGCAATGAGAATAATGGACTGGTGGAAAAATAATACAATGCTCGTGGCACTGGAAACAGTGGCTGAGGAGAACCTGCAAGCATGGTTGTGGCAGCAAGAAGAGATAAAATTACTGAAGAGAGAGGAACAACAGACAAAGAGAGGAAGAGAGAAAGGAATCACAATGCTCACTGTATGAAAAAGTCCTAAAACATAATAACATTATTAAGGATTGAGGCTGAAGCCAACAGATGGAGTCTTAGTATCATGGCTGCATCGGTACTGAAGAAATAATTGAGAAGCATCTTTGGGGTGGGGGGTTGGCTATGATAAAACATATAAAGGTGAGTGAGGAAAAAAGACATGAAATTGAAAGATCACGTCACTTTCTATATCTCTTGCATGCTTATTGCACAAAGGACCTTATATATAAAAGTGTTTAATAAAATTGGTAATTAGCAGTCTTAGACTATAAATAAGTACAGGGCTATTCTTTCAAATGTTATCATGTAGAAATGATTTAAAATAAAGCCAGCTCTGCAATGTGGATGGATAAAACCCTAAGAAGAATACAGGAGGCCAATGTATGAGTACATGTTTGGGGCATCCATTAGACCTGGCTAGATGAAAGAGGAATTTTGAGACATCTACCAGATAATTATTTCTTCCTGCTGAGAAAATGGGGGGAGGGTTGAGGGGCACAAGGGATATAACTGATTTGTGAGCACTATTGGTGATATCAGGGTTGAAATGAAAGCTGCTGTTGTTGTTGGTGACCAGACGTAGAGGGACATGTCATCACACAGGTGGGGGCATATTACTCTCACTACTCCATCACACATTCATCTGGGAATGTTAGCCCTGTAGGTCAATGGAAGGTAAGGCTTAAGAGGAGAACCCCCCCACACACACAAAGTCACAGTGTGATGACTCTTCACATCACCTGTTACCACTCTTTAGGCATGGTGGCTGACAGCCCCTGGAACCTGCACATGGGGAAATGGCCCTACCCCAAGGGTATGGACTCTCCTGGAAAGGATTCTGCAAGCCTTGCACAGCATGCAGGATCAGTGCAGGAGCTCTAGTAGGCAATATATCTGCTGTGTGATCCAGGAATAGCTTGTAGGGGCATGCAAGAGTGCTCCTGCATTAGTCCTGTACAGACTCAGCCCCTGTATGCAAATTACCCTATTTGCAGGAGAAATTCATGCAAATGAGGTGAATTTGCAATCCAGGAAGCTGGAGACCGGCTGTGCAGGACTAGTGTAATCTGCAGAAATGCACTCGGTTAGTAACCGAGTACATTTCTGCAAATTCCAAAACAGAGCTGTGACAGCTCCAAATAAAGGGTGCATATCATTCAGGAAGCATGCCAATGGCCAAGTATAAGGCCATTGGCATTGAAAACAGTTTAGAAAATAAAAAATCAACTTTTTTTTTTTTTTAGCCGATCTCGGCCGTTTAAACGTAAGGCAGCGGCATGCAAACGGGATCGGCGGGAAAATAAACCTAAAATAAGCATTCTAACTAAAATCAATATTCTGCCATTAAAGTCAATGGCAGGCAGAAGACAACATGGCCAGTGATAGTGGTTGCTAAGGGGAGAGGCTCAGTGTGAGACATGTAACTATGCATTAGCAAGCAATCCTATGCAAATGAGGGGAATGATAGTGAATCCCAGCATGCTAGTCAGCTCCCAGCAGTGTAAGAGCAGGAATAGCTTGGTGCAAGCCTAGGAGTTAGCTGACATCATAGGGGGGTGTGTCAGGCATACTGTAAGTGGATTGGAGCCCTGTGGCTCAGGTTTGCTCCTAGCTTAGCACAGCTAGGCAAGGGGGTGTGTCTGAGTCTGCCTAGCACTCTTTACATTGCCAAAGCGGGTGTGCACGCTGCACACTGGATTTTAAAGAAACAAAAAAGGTAAACCAGGAAATAGCAGCTCTGTGCACATTTGAGCACTGTGTTTGTGCAGCGCACCCCTGGGCTTAAACAGGAAGGCAATAGGAAGGGAAAACAATAGTAGGAAGTTAATCAAGGAGAACTAGCATAGCTGGCAGGTGAAATGTATCAGAATCAGCCAATTACACAGGCAGCAGACCAGCCCAGCCCAGAACACTACTATATACTATGCAAACACTTTCCCCTCTGGTTTTTCCCATATTCTACACCACCGGTGTATACAAGCGGGGAACTTTTAACAAACAAAACTACAAAATGACAGGGGCTGCAGCAGGCATCATACAACAACATGTGCAAGAGGCTGAGAGTGGTGAGGATGTGAATGCTGCCGATCAACCCACAGTGAAGAGAAGGAGAAGAGTGTACAGACCCAGGGTAACCTACCAGGGGCTACATGAGCTGGAGACAGTGGAGCGCTATAGGGTGGACATGGGCCTCCTACAGCAAATTGTTGAGCTGTGCCAGCCACACCTGACACACCAAACTGACTGAGGGGAACCCATCCCAGTGGATACCAAGGTATGTGTAGGCCTAAGAATACTAGCCACAGGTACCTCCCAAAGCTCAACTGGGGATATCATGGGGATCTCACAGGCATCAGCGTCCAGAGTACTCCACCAGTTCCTGGATGCCATGTCAGCACATGCCAGTGAGCACGTATATTTCCTCAACACCCATGAGGTGTTGGCCAGCAATATGCGTCTCTTCCACCAAATAGCAGAATACCCTGAGGTAGTGGGTGCTATAGACTGCACGCACATAAGCATCAAAGCACCAACTGGTGATCAGGGTAGGGCCTACATCAACCGCAGGGGCCTCTCCTCCATCAACTGCCAGGTCGTGTGTGATGCCCAGAGCATTATAATGAATGTGTGTGCTGGCTGCCCTGGAAGCTATCACGATTCCCACATCTGGCATCTGATGCAGCTGTACCAGAGATTTGCCAATGGGAACATCCCCTATGGTCACCTAGTGGGGGATGCTGGTTACACACTGGAGCCATGGCTGATGACACCTATCAGAAATGCACACACACCTAAACAGGAACACCATAATGAGGCACACTTACAGAACAGACTTATAATACAGCACGCGTTTGGGATGCACAAGTCATGGTTCCGGTGCCTGGACACATCCGGTGGAGCCTTGCAGTATTCACCAGCTACATGTACTCAGATTTTTATGGCATGTGCCATGCTACACAATATGATCCTGCAGAAACAGCTGCAGCAGGAACAGCATGGGGCAGGGCCACACAGCCCCCCCACCAATGCCAAGGCCTGCACAGGCACAGAGTGACTCAGAGGAGGAACAACCTGAACCTGCCCCAGTAGGCAGATGGAGACATGTCCAGTATGCCCTGGCCTTGGCAAAAAGGCAATGCATAGCACATGCACTGACACAGTTGGGACCCAATGAATGACACCACTCTCTGACTCGTGCATACAGTAAAAGGGATGCCAAACATGATACTACCTGTGCTCAACCATGTGTAAGAAGTGTACTATGTGCATCCGACATATGCACCCCTCCAGCACCATCCTCAATCCTGGTACACCCACAAGGTAAGTCAATTAACCTACCAATTGCCAAATGGAGTAGAATGTGTCGTTATCTGTATCTATGGTATGAATGTGAGAATGCAAGGGAATTGGGTGGCTGAATGTTATGGCAGCAGATAGAAGCAACCCATAGTGGCATCATGACATCTGTAACACATACTGGAGTCACCAGAGTAGCCAGTACAACACAGGGTGTCAAACCCACAGCAGAAAATGTGCTGGGTGACATGTGTGTCCATAAAACTCACACATGCCAGTCAGGGAGGTTCACATACCCAACAACAGTCTCAGCCAGCAGGACAGGTGTAGACAAATACAAACAGAGCCTATGCTAGGGCCTCTGAATGATGCCTATGGGTACCCCCCCCCCAACAGGCCTACACAGACAGACTACAGCAGGTCAGGCAGTGGGATGTTAGTTCTGAAGGGTAGGAAGTCAGACACTAATGTGTAGGGCAACCAAAGCTAAGACCTGTAGTACACTGATATGCCTCTAGTCAGTATAATAGGTTAGAATACAGAATGAAATGGAGTAACTGACATACCAGTACAGCCATAGCAAATGTATATAAGTGCCAGGTGTGCCCCCCATCCTATGTAGACATGTAGAAAAAGTAAGGTGTGACACCGCAATCATATCTAGAAATCTAGTAACAGTCAGGTGTGCCTCCCAACCCTGTCTAGAAATGTAAAAACAGTCATGTGTGTCCCCCCACAACCCTATGTAGAAATGTAGTAACAGTCAGATGTGCCCCCCCCAATCAGGTGTAGAAATGTAGAAATGGTCAGGTGTATCCTCCCACAATCCTATGTAGAAATGTAGTAATAGTCAGGTGTGCTCCCCCCACACTCCTATGTAGACATGTGGAAACAGACAGGTCTGCCCCTTCCTCCAATCCAGTGTAGAAATGTAGTGACACTCAGGTGTGCCCCCCCAATCCTGTGTAGAAATGTAGGAACATGTATGAGTAGGTATAATAGGATGGAGCACAGATGCCCAGAGGTGTCCAAGGTAGCAAGATAGGTTGTAGCATTTGCAAAATATGCAAGTTTGCGTGTGTTAGGATGGTGTGTGTTTAATAATTTGTGAGAGTGGTAAGTATGTATGCATGTTGAGGTAAGACCTGGTGGCCATTGCCCACTACTGCTGATGACAAGCATAAGCCCTCACAACTGCAGTGCCAAAGACAATCCCCACCAGTATAACACATGCTGGCAGTACACCATTGCAAATGTATGGTGGAAATATGTGTCACCGTCTGAAAGACTGACATGGCATGGCTGTTGGGCAAGATATACAAGCAGTAAACAGGGGAAAGTATGCCAGACATACAGTATATATTATGTCACTATGAAATGGAGACGCCCTTGGATTTGTACATATAGGTATGCATCACAGTAACTGGACCTGTAGTAGGGGATACCGGTAATGTCTGCCTGAACACCTGCAGATTACAAAGGAGGTAGGACTGATTTATTGGGAACCAGCTGATGTACCTGCACATGCCAGCATAACTGAAATGCCCCATGCATATCTGTGTGTCAGATGCAAGTAGTGTCCATAGCACACATGCACCCAGCCATGTAAACACCACCCACAGGCACCTCTCTGGTAATATCCCTGCTGTGGGGAATGGGTAGAGTAAGACCCCACCTGTATATGGCAATAGCGGAAGACTGCAGCATGCAGTGCAGGTGTCCCATGCAGGTGACTCCCTAGCTGTAGGTAGCACCCTGCCAGCATCCACACCACCTGTTCAAGACTGATAGACGATATTGGCATGAACACCTATCACACCTACCCTGTCACCCCAGGGGAATATACTGTATGGTGGTCTGGGACTGTAGGACTGACAGAATGCAATGGCCTGCCACATCTGGCCTGCAGCAACACCTAATGCCCCACAGGCTTCTGCCAAATGCCTCTGTCTCACATGTACTGCCAATGCATGTTATGTCATGGACACCCAAACAACAACATAACACACTCCACATAAGCCATATGCAAGGCCATGTGGACAAACCACAGTAACATGTCCACCATGTCCCACTGCATGAACTGTGGACCAACACTAACACACACCTGTGATGGGGTGATACCCTTAGGGAAAGTAACAGAGAATGTATGCATAATGTATGGAAGAGGTTAGAATAACAGAGGGGAGTGTGGGAGCATGGGCAGCATGGAATGTGCAGGGTCCAACACCAGGCTGTGTGCACACACTATCCCTGGCTGCAAACACATAAATGGGTGGCTACACCCCTGCCCATCCAACACAACAGGGTAAATGTCCTGACCCATGGCCCCTGCCTCTGGCTAACCTGTGTGAATCTCTACAGCTGTGAGGCATTGCCACAGCAAGATAAGCCCATACTGTCATGTTGGGTTGGACAAGTATGGGATCCTCTGCCAGCACTGTACCAGGGTGCTGAACTGGATACACAAACCCAGCACCAAGTGTCTGCAGCTCCCCCTCCAGAATGGCATAACTTACCATGAATACGTTGGTGTCTGCCCACAATACTGGACACAGCTGCAGTCACCCTTGTCCCCCAAGTCATCACTGTGAGCACGTGTGTCCACCTGACAGTACATGAGGACAGAAAACATCACTGTGTATAACAGTGCACATGTATGAATATCTCTGCTAACAGCAGTACCGTGCAGCTGAAGCAGCACAGACACAATCACCTACAGTACACACTATCCCCTGCACAGTTTGTCCCCATATTGCCAAATGATTGATGGATACCCTGCAGAAACAGTATGCTACCTGTAGGTGTACAACACAAAGGTCTGCACTGCAGTACAAACTACCTGGAATTGATCCACACATTCAATACAGAAGGGCATACTGGGCATGCTCACACACACAGAGAAATGAAGGCAATGTCAATCAACAACATACTGAAAGGTCATACTGGGCATGCTCACACACTTAAACAAATGAAGGCCATGTCCACAAACAACAGTGGACCAGACATATCTGGCAGTTGCAGATGTTAGTGCAGACACTCCTTAGTATGCACCACTCATGCTTCGCACACACAAAGGATAGGAATACAGGCATATATCCATGGACAACACATTATAATAAGCCAAATGTAGATGTACATAGATGTGTGGAAGAGAGTGACTGTCACAAGAGGCCATCCATTATGAGACCTGTCCCACCCAGCACACAGCCAAATGGCTACAAACGCATGAGGTTCAGATGTCACTCACTGTAGACCTTAGCCACTGGTATCTGTCAGCATTACTGACTATGTGGTGCAAGTGCTAGCAGTGCAATATGACTATACAAGGAAGTAGTCATCTAGCAGCTGTATACATGTACCTGTGGAATATAACCCTGCGTGTGCCTGCATGTGGTGTGTCACCTTCTAGATGAATGGGTTATGGCCCATGCACACACACTGCCCTTCTCATAGCCCTACTATGACAAGTCTGCTGAGGTCATCCACTTTGAAATACACCCTTGTGAAAGTTGCAGTCCAGTAATCTCTGTGGCATGTCCCATAACTGTGTACTGCTGTAGTGTGATAAACTAGTTAGGTTGGAGTTCTAATCCCAGACATGGCAGCTGTATGTTTCACTGTCTGTGTAGAGAGCAATGCTTTTTAGGCTAGTCACACTCACTATAATTCAAATGCCCTATTTTGGCAAGGCTGTTGATGTCATACACTGTGAAATACACCTTTTGGAAAGTTGTAGCCCAGTAAACTCCGTGGCACGTCCTATAACTGCGTACTGCTGTAGTGTGATAAACTAGTTAGGTAGGAGTTCTAAACCCAGACATGGCAACTGTGTGTGTGTGTGTGTGTGTGTGTGTGTGTGTGTGTGTGTGTGTGTGTGTGTGTGTGTGTCTGTTTAGGAAGCAATGCATTTTATGCTAGTTACACACACTACAATTCAAATGCCCTACATTGGCAATCCTGACAATGTCAGTCACTGTGAAATACACCTTTGGGGAAAAAGTACTCCAGCAATCCCTGTGGTGCATCCTATAACAGCTTCATGCTGTAGTATGATATATAATTCTGGCAGAGGTTCTATTCCCACACATGGCCATTGTTGATGTTTTGTATGTGTTCCTATGTCTGTGTAGGAAGCAATGCATATTAGGCTAGCCACACTCACTACAATTCAAATGCCCTACTTTGGCAAGCCTGCTGATGTCATTCATTGGGAAATACATCTTTGGGGAAGGAGTACTCCAGTAACCCCCTTGGTACGTCCTATGACAGCTTCATGCTGTAGTGTGATATAGAACTTTGGAAGGAGTTCTATTCCCACACATGGCCATTGTGGATGTTTTTTGTGTGCTTCTATGTTTGTATAGGGAGCAATGCATTTTAGCCTAGCCACACTCACTACAAGTCAAATGCCCTAATTTGGCAATCCTGCTGATGTCATTTATTGTGAAATACACCTTTGGGGAAGGAGTACTCCAATAATCTCCATGGTGCATCCTATAACTGGTTAGTGCTGTAGTGTAATAAACTAGTTAGGTAGGAGTTCTAATCACATACATGACAGGTGTGTGTGTGTGTGTGTGTGTGTGTGTGTGTGTGTGTGTGTGTGTGTGTGTGTGTGTGTTGTTAAGTCATAGCTTGTGTGAAGGTGGTTATGAGTGTGTAACAACTGGACTCAATGTGGAGCAGGTTTTGCATATTTCTTACATGGTGGCCCTAGTATATATCACAATGTCCACCGTACAGGGATAACAGATGTGAAATAGCCAAGAGGCTGTAATGCAATTCCATACCACTACATGTGACATCAAGGATAGGCAAACAAAGTTAGCAACCCTAGTATTACCCAGAGAACACTCGCAACCCATGTTTCATATACACACACACTTGCCTTGGCAACAGCCGCTATGTTGGTAGTACCCTGCATATTGCCCACTGATAGTGACCATGGTGTGATTGTAGTGGGCTACAGAGGGCATGGCACCCTGTCCATCTGTCCAATAGGCAAGTACATGCTGACAGTGCACCTTCACCTTATTCCCCACTGGACACCTGCAACACCTGTGGTGCCATCAAATGTGACCCACTAAGGACATACCATGCCTGAAAAACATGCCCTGTATGGACAGATGCCACTGGCATCAGGGAATGCCAGTATCATGCTATCAATGTAGGTGCAGGGTAAACCTGCTGTCCATTAACAGTTCCTGCCACATGAGGCCAGGATTGACACATCTGATAACAATGTGTTTACATAACATGGGCCAGACATCCCAGGTACAGTTCCACATGTCACTGTACATGCATGTAGGAGGTGTGCACATCCCAGACACCAACCATGTCATGGACTAAGGAACACATACATGGAAAGCAATGCACAGCATCGGCCACACGCAATAGTCACCCAGGTGACTGGATGATGAATACAATACCCACCTGTGTGGTCAAATCCAGAAACTACACCTCTGAGCCACAATGCAGACAATTGTCATGTGGGCTGATGCCAAAGTATACCCATCACCTAGCTTTGTGTAGCTGTCTGGCACAGTCTACCACTACATACCCGTGTAGCAATGCACCCATGCATGTCAGTACTGGCACCGTGTGTGTGTGTGTGTGTGTGTGTGTGTGTGTGTGTGTGTGTGTGTGTGTGTGTGTGTGTGTGTGTGTGTGTTTTATGATGCATATGATCACATTCACACTCACTACAGCCCCCATTGGCATACCGAAGCATGCTGTCCAATGTCAGACACCTCCACATACCCTTTGCCTATATAACCTCTGTATGACCCCTGTGGTGCATGTGATACCTGCACAGTAATGTGTGTGCATTCCGGTGAGAGTGTGGCTGTGTTGATACTGGCACCTGTTCATGTGGACAGGCACATGCACTACACCTACCGTATAGCTATCATATCCCTGTTGCAGATGTCACTCACCATCACATATACATTTTGAGGGCTGTTCAACATGTAACCTATGTGGTGCATCCTATACCTGCATAGAAATGTGATAGCACTACATAGATGTCAGGGGTTTGATACCCTGTGCTGGTAGTTGTGTGACACAAACATGCTTAAGTTTTACTTTCCCACCCCTCCCTGACTTTACTTTGCCTCTGTCTGCCTCTCTCACCCTCTCTCTGGTGGATGTGGAGAGTTACACCTGCTTTGCTTAGGCAGCAGCATGTGTATTTTAAGTGATGCTCATGATCAGCTGATGGCCTCTGCATGAATTGCAGTCCTCCTCTAGCTGATTGCATGTGGAATAGCTGTGGTAACATTCCCATTGCCAATTGCATGGAAACACATTCCAATATCTAGGAACATCATGTTGGTGTTGGGCCTTCTCATTCACTGTGAGCAGGACCTCGTTCTGCTGTTTGGTAAACAGCATCTCAGATGGATTGGGGATTTACCTCTAACAACATACACTGTGGAAACAGGGCAATACACAGGAGGGGGATGTGTCTGACCTGACTACAGACTGTAAGTGCTGCTATACTGCATTTGGACTAATGTTGGTTTAACAGGGTGTGTGTGGATATGGCTGTCCTACATGTTTTAATAACTGCCATGTCAGTACTATGTTTATGAGGAAATCTCATCTGTAGGTTCATCTGCAGACTGGGCAGTGTGTGGTGCCTTTTGTTTCATGTGTTACCCACAGAACACCTATCTGTGAGCTCCAGAAGGTAGTGTGAGGATTGCAGTCTGTAGATGGTGACAGCAGTGAGAGTTATTGACTTCATATCCCTCACAGGACATATGTTGCAACAAACCCTGTTACAACAGTAAATGTATGAGGTTATCACAGCAACATGTCAATACTGGCCCTGTGTATGTGCCTCCAGCCACAACTCTGTCAACCTTTGTACATATGTCATGCAGTAAGAGGTGCATATCTGCTGTACACCATAATTAGTGACATCATATCTAATAACAAGCCAGTGAGATATCAGACTGCTATACATGTTATGTATAGCAGGGGTTATATTTGATGACATAACCTGGACATTCTGTGGTTGTGTGTACAGTACTGAGGTCTGTGTACATAAGGTGAATGTTGACAGTGTGTGTATTGTCAATATGTACTGTGGCCTGTGTACAGACTGTGGTAGATGTCATTGTTCCTGGTCCCATTTTATCTGATGTTACATGCTGCTTCACTGTATGTTACCCTATCGGCTTACATGTTTGTAGGGCCATGCACACACATGTCTCATACCACAGACAGGCATCGGACCACACTGGGTAGCGACCCGGTAAATGTAGGGCTAGTGTGTGAGTGGCACATAGGATGGTGTCAAACAGATAGTCCATATACTGTAATATTACACTAGCTTACCATATGTGGCTGTGGCTGTGTTCACATTGGCTGTGGTTATGCACTTTCACACTGATGTATCATACTCTGTGCTGTGACATGCCTGTAGACCCTCCTATATATGCAGATACATGTGCATTCCCCCATAGGAAATGTAGGCTAGTGTTGAGCCAGTCTTCCTGTAGCCTGCACAGTGTTTTGTTACATGCCTAACAGCTTAGTGTACTTACCCAGTGGGATGTCATGTCCAGATACTTGCCAGATGTACTGCTGCTGTGCCACCATTAACAGTCATGTATGTCATGCAAAGCAGTGGGATGCTGTACAGATGTATGTCAATATCTTGTGGGTAGTATGTGGCCATGGCACCTCTGTACCAGCAGTTATTATGGGTCAGGACAGACAGGGGTGTGTGAATGCATAACCTATGGGGGCAAATGTATACCAGTCATTACATGTTATACCCATCTATATGGCTGTTAACATCCACATTGTCAGGCTTGGTCCACATGTCTTTCACTAAGGGGTTCTGTGTATACCTCTGGACTGTCCAGAGTGTGCCAGTATGTCCACATATATTGGCCAATATCTCTGCTGTAGTCCACAGGAGCATTACGTGCTAGCAGCAGTACTGTACTATGATGTCCTCGGGATGTCTGTCAGTAGCCAGTGGCGCACATGTTAAAAGCAGATGTGACCTCCCACACACACCATGTCGGTAAAGGCAAGCCCTATTACAGTAGCAATACTCTACAAATATACCTGCTATACACACCTGACATCCCCTTGCACTACAAAGTTGGCACTATAGGGGCTGAGGTAAAGATACACTCTATGTTCAGGACATATGCTGAAAATATATGTATATATATATATATATATATACATATCAACACCTATATATATGTATGTATATATATATATATATATATATATATATATATATATATATATATACATGTGTGTGTGTATATATACATATACAGAGTAATATATGTTTACACATATACAGATAGGGATACATATGCACATATACATATGAATATCTACATATATACTGACAGCAGTAGGTATATCAGAAAACATATGTATGCACATATAGTTATAGATATCTACATATATAGGTTAAGTGTTGTGACTTCAGTGTACAGGGTCCTGGGTTCAAGACCTGCAACGGCTGTTCATTTTGTTGCTGGACAGAACAAGGGACGTTGGATACAGAGTGGTTAAAGCAGTTTTGAGCAGCTTTAAGCAGGTTTGTGTGGGTCTGCATGAAGCTAAGCAGTGCTGAGCTATGGGTAAATGTACAGGTGCTTACACAGTGTAAGCTTCACTTACCAGTGGACAAATCAGCTCAGCTGTTATATTGTAGCAATGTTGATACATGCCAAGCATGGCTTAACCCTGGTAACCATGTCACACCACCCAGTCTGATCATTTGTAATAAGTGTATGTAATGCCATGTACAATAAATGCGCCTATGTGCTGCCATTACTGTAGCAAGGGGTGTGAGTGTCATGTGTGGGACACAGACATATATGAGCCCTGTACAGCATCCATGTGAATGTGTTGCATACAGGTGTAGTAGCCCAGGGTACATGCTGTCACACTGGCATGTAGTGCATCATGGCAGTACTACTGTTGACCTTGCTAACAAAGGCAAAAGCAGAGTGCTAAATGTAGAACTGACAACAGACACACCTGTGGGCATAGCTGGACACAGAGGCTTCCCTGTTGTATCCCCGGTGTGTGAGCTGTGTCACAGTATATACCCCTTACTGGGTAATGATCCATCATGTGGAATGTAACTGTAGACTACTGTCTGTACAGCACATGTTAGTGATGGCTTCTGACATGTAGTTATGGCATACATATTGTTGTCAGATGTCTATTTGTCAACACACTCATGCTACTGCATAGCTACTTGCCAAGCTGATGACTGTCAGTCCCTGTACAGATGTGCAGATTTCAGGTATCCAGCTGGGATATGTATAGACAACCTAAGCTTGATTGACACTGACATGTCTGCCCAGCTGTGTAAGAACTGGTACATATAGGAGATGTCACCCTGTATGCACCACATACCATGGGTACCTCCACTACACTATCACAGTCAACAGAACATGCTTGGGTACAGGTCTCCATCACAGACACTAACCATGTGTTGTAATGCATGTTGCATAAATGTCAACATGATCACCTCAGTGGCCATGTGCAGAAGACACCTGGAAGATTGGCTGATGCATGTCATTGTTACACTGCAGTACTGTGGTACACTGTAGTACAGTCACCATGTGCATCAGAACATTATTAGCCTGTCCCTGCATTGATGGTATGGATGACAGGGATGTGGCACAGGTATCATCATATGCACAGGTCATCCTTGTGCTGACATATGTACACCTTCAACACAGATAGATAACAATATACAGACCACAACCAACCAGTGTTACTTTCAGCTATAAGGCATCATTGCTGGATGGCTACACTACCTGCCATTTATGCATTACACTTTACTCCTTACAACATGTTACACTGCAGTACTGTGTTACACTGTAGTACAGTCACCATGTGCATCAGAACCATGTTAGCCTGTCCCTGCATTGATGGTATGGATGACAGAGATGTGGCACAGGTATCATCATATGCACAGGGTGTAATGTTGGTTTGCCAGAGGCTGATGGTGGGCCATACATTTGACACCATGTGTGTGGGTGAGGCGTGTACTGTGGTGAGCTGGGTGTGGTGATGTGGTGTGTGTAGGTATGGGGTTGCCCTAGATGTTTTTGCATAGTGTGTGGGGATGCATGCACAAAGTTCTGCCATGTGGCTGCTCTACATAGCTGTTTATGGACAGCTGCAGACCATACCTGGTGGGGTGTGCAGTTCACTGTCTCCAGCCATGGACACATGGACTGTGCCTGCCAGGGATTCCATGGGTATGTCCAGGTACAGGCCTCGATGTGCCACTCTCACCTGATGATGACAAATGTCCACTGGTACCAGGTCCCTCCTGGGACTGGCCAGGCCCACGTGCTCGTAGCCTGCTGTAGTGTGGTGTGGACAGTGCCCCCCCACAGTGCCAGGGCTCGTACTGCCATTACGGGAGCCCCTTGGTGTTCTAGCACATCCACGTAGACTACCAGCTTTTGGTGTTGCTAGCCTATGTCCACGTGGCCATCGCCACACTCCCACCACACGTTCAAGCACGGACAGACCATGGTCAATGAGGGCCATCATCTCACCAGACCATCTATCCATGAACTCAGTTAATCCACTGATGGCACCAGCCAGTTCACAGGCATTGTCATTTGCAGATGTGAGAACAGCCCTCTGCAGCTTTAGGCCTTGTCTGTGGTAACATTCTATATGTGCCTGCACCACCATGACAGCCTGAAATATACGCCTGCTGTTACCAGCTATGGTGCCTCTGCCGGGGACATGATGTCCAGTGGCCCTACCATGAGCACCCTGGGACATCTGCCTATGTGGTGCCCTGCTGGACATCCAGGTATGCCTGCTGTGACTGGACACAGTAGGCATGGTTACCACAATTTCCTGTGCACTGCCACCGAATGCCAGCTGTCCCTCCAATATGGCCACTGGTGACGGGGTGTGCATAGACACTGAAACTGTATGCAGGGTTGGAGTTGCTAAAAGGGGGATGTCAAATGTTAGTGCAGTGTTGGCTCCTGACAACCCCACCTGTGCCGCAACATTACTATCATCATCTTTGGTGTCTGTATGGACACCAACATCAGATTGCATGCAGGAGGGACCCTGACCCACCTCGCCACCTGCGGGGGAAAACAATAAATGCACTTTAAAACCTGTACAGCATTATCTAACAGTATATATATATATATATATATACACACACACACACACACACACACACACACACACACACACACACACACACACACACACACACACACACACACACACACACACCTCCATAATACCTAACTGTCCATGGCTTTACAGACAATCCCACATATATGTCTATGTGGTACCCCATCCTGCATCACACTTGTTAACATACACACATTGATACCACTCATTAACATATCAGTCCTTTAAATGCCTACACAAGCAGTCACAACACAAGGCCTGTTGCTACTTTACCTGCCTGACCTGTGTGTAGTGGTTTTACATGGCCTCACTACTGTCATTCAGTATACACCCCCTGTATGTCTGGACATGATGAGCATGGCCCCTATATGTGTGGGCTACTATGTTCTATCCATAATATCACACACTGGTGTGTCATGTGTATGTAATTCTCAGTACATGCTAGATATGCTGCTCCTTCAGCCTATCATGTGACAACTGTAATATTTGGATACACTCCCTCGTGTTGACTAGTACTTTTCCAATGCATCTGTAGTGCTGCATACATGGTTTGTAGGTGACCTCTCTGCTGAATGCGATATTAAAGGTGTACCTGGTGTCTACCTTCCCTCTGGATGGCTGTTCCATGCTACAGACCATATTATACTATCAGCTGTCCTGTGATTATACACATGACAGGTATTCCTGGTGTGTAATGTGGCAGTCCATGTACATGTACTGCATGATCCCAGAGGGAGGTACTGCTGTATGAAAACCCACAATCACACATGTGCATGCATGGCCAGCCACACAAACACACATACATGCACACAAGCATCCTACATGCATCAGCCTCCCTCCATTTCACCAGAGTGACCCTACAGACAAACTGACTACCCACCAGGATGCACAGATGCATACAGGTGAGGTTCCACAATGAAAGTACACACAGTCCTCCTATTACCCCTCTGTCAACATGCATAACATAGGGTATATGACAGCATGCAGTGCAGCTATAGTCAATCCATGCTGGCAACAGTATACATGTGTGTGATGCATGTGCTGTGTCACTAGGTGAAGCCCCTTCCCCTGAATACCACTGCGCCCATAAACATGGTATTTCTGTGCACCTGTTCTGCACCCTGCCATGTACTGTGCACCACACCTCACAGGTGTATGGCCCATTGCTGAATGTGTACTACTGTGTTGGTTATGTCAGCTTTAATGCTCACAGCCCCTATGTTTTCCAGCAACACATACCTGGTATGATATGTGGGCAGATGTCATTTGTGAATGCCTGATGTCTGATGCACAGCTCTCAACATCAGCGGACCATGTATGACCAATCCAATACTCTTACACTGACAACCATTAGAGCATACCATGGCTATGGGGGGTGTACACACCTTTATTGATTTGACACACCCATCCTTGATCTGCCATGAGACCACATCACCACATATCTTAGCAGTACATGAGCCCGATATGTGACATATGTCCTGTACTTTCCATACAGTGTCTATGGATTATGTTAGGTGTGCGGCTACTGACCACAATGCATACACACCGTGTGGGCATATGTGTGCACACCCTTATCATGATGGTTTATCGCACCTCTTGTTGTGTGTACTACAGCAGTCACTACTCCTGGCAGGGATATACCAGCGTGTGCCATCTGCATTTGCCAGTGTATGTTCAATGTTCAATCTTCCCTACACATGTCCTGCTATTCTGCATGATTGCAAGGTCTAACCATGTGTACATCCCATGGTGTTCACAGACTGCCGTCACTATTGCTGCGGGGGTAGGATATGGCTGCCACAGGTCCTGAACCTGATTATGTGCAGATAGAGCCATTCTAGCATCCTTAGAATCTCTGCTGTAGTGCACTGGTGTGTCGTGCTAACCCCCCCTTTCAGCCTTTAAGCAGATGCATGACAAGTACACCCTACACATGTGTGTCACTTTGCAGTGTTCCATACACTGAACACCACATGCTACAGCCTAGACCCAGTTGATAATGTGGACTACTGTAATGCATTATGCCATAGTATATATCTGCAGCAGTTGCCATTGTCCTACAGGTATAAACACTGATGTTTCACTGTATATGGGTGTTGTTCCAAACATGTCCCTACTGTAGGCCATGTCTCCCACCATTATTTTACTCCCTGTGGACACATTCCGCAATGGCAGGATGTTAGTTATCATGCAGGTGTCTAACATACCCTTCCAATACCCCATCATGGTCACCACTGTGATGCCGTGCATTTCACAGCAACAATAAGTGTACATTTACAGCATGCATTCAGGGTAGGTGTGTTAGATGTGTGCATGGAATATACCATCACCATTACATGTCCAATGTGTTGGCAAGCATCTACATAAACCAAAAAGATTATAGAGCCAGCATACTGTGACCCGTAAAATAAATTTTATTAAACAGCAAAACAGACCGGTTTTGGCTGGACAATACCACAGCCTTCTTCAGTGTAAAACAAACATGACAATCAATGCTGTTTAAATATATTCCTCTCAAAAGCTCATTGGTTAATGCCTAGAACTGTTCATTAAGGCCAGGTGGAAATAATCCACCTAGTCTAACAATCCATTTCTTTTCTTTGGCATTTAAAATGGAATGCCAACCTGTCTTGTTCGAACGATTCCCTTGTATGATGTCAATAACCATAAAGGAGAATTTAGCAGTAGTATGTACCATTTGGTGCTTATAAAGTGCATTGTGAATTCTTTTATTCTTAATATTACTGATATGTTCTGATATACGTAGTCGTAGTGGGTGAGAAGTTTGTCCCACATAAAAAGAACCACAATTGCATGTTGCCAGGCAAATCAACCAATCACTACTGCAATTTGCGAAAAAGTGAAGATCATAAACTGAAGCACAATTCCTGCTAGAAAATTCTTTTGATTTACATACATATTGACAATTGGTACAATGACCACAAGGAAAACAACCACACAGTTATCCTCCCATCAATGTTATCTGTAAACATTGTGAATCATTATTGGTGTTGCTACGTTTGTAATGATTGAAAAAAGAACTAAGGTTTTTCCCTTTTCGGAAGGAAAATAAACATCTGCCTGGAATGATACTGGCCAACTCATAATCACATTGCAAGATATTCCAGTGTCTCTGCACACTTTGAATTAGGCTGTCAGAATTCCTAGCATAGGTGGTTATAAATCTAATGGGTTGTGATACTGTGGCTGAATGATCCCTGTAAGTAAGAAGTTCTTGCCTATCCAATGAGTTAACATGATGACTGGCCTTTAACACATCTCCCATGCTATAACCCCGAGATTTAAATCTCCAAGTTAAATCACCCTTATGCTGCTGGAAAGAAGAGTCATGTGAACAGATACATTTCGCACGTATAAATTGAGATTTTGGAATGTTATGTGCGATATGTGGTGGGTGATAGCTAGAGGCATGGAGGATGGTATTATACTGGGGGTACTTCCTGTACACTTCAGTACCTAGTGTATGATCAGGTAATCTGTTAATTAATACATCCAAAAATGTTATTGTACTTAAATCATAATGTACAGTGAACTGTAACCCCCATGTATTGTTGTTCAGATAGGATATAAAATCCATAAGTTGTTGTACACCACCCTTCCACACCATCCAAACATCATCCAAGTAACGTCTCCAGATATCAATATATTCAATAAAGATATTATTATGGCAATCATAAATAATGTGTTTTTCAACATAGGCCATAAATAAATCAGCATATATAGGGGCAAAAGATGCCCCCATTGCTGTGCCTTTAGTTTGCCAATAACATTTATCCTTATAGTAGAGGACGTTATTTGTAAGAACGTGTTTGGCTAGACCCACCAAAAAAGAATTAAAATCAGATTGATATAAACCCGCCACTTCAAGCCAATGGGCCAATGCATCCAAACCAGCTTGATGGGGAATGTTAGTATACAAAGAACTTACATCCAATGTACACAAAAAACACCCAGGCTCCAATTGAGTGTCTGAAATAATCTGCAGGAAATTGGTCGTGTCCTGCAATCGTGATCGTACTACATGTAACAAGGGCTTAAGATGTTTGGTGAGGTATAAGGATAATGGTTCGGTGATATACCCTTTCCCAGATTTAATCGGTCTACCAGGTGGATTCACCGGGTCCTTGTGAATTTTGGGTAGGAAATAGATATATTGAATTGCAGAATCTTTGATCATGAGCTGATACATAACCTCATTAGTAATGATAGCTTCATTCCTAGCCAAAAGCAAGAACTGGTCAATCTGTTTTTTAAACCTGAAAGTAGGGTCAATGGGCATTACCGAATAATATCTCTGATCCGAAAGCTGCCTATTTGCCTCCTTATCATAATCACCCCAGTTTAGTACAACCACAGCTCCACCTTTATCTGCAGAGATAATAACTATATCTCTGTTGTTCTGAAGTTCCAGAATAGCCTGTTTTTCAATTAACGTAATATTGTTTGATTTAAAACGTGTATCAAAGCTGGGAAAATGAAGATCTTTGAGCACGCTATTCTGGAACTGATATACCATGGGGTGCATCGGAGGAATAAAACTAAATTTATGATATACAAATTTGTCCTTATTATAGTTACTGTCTGTATCGCCAAAATAAAATTTCAAATTCAAATTTCTGCAGAAAGACATGACATCCTTGGCCAATGTATCTTCAGGGACCATAAAGCCTGGTATGAAAGTAAGACCTTTATTCAAAACTGAGATATGAATAGGTGACAAATCAAAATTGGACAGATTTAAAACATTCACATTTTGAATAACATTCAATTGTTCATTGCCATTATTACAATACATCAACGGTACATTTCCACAATACTACCACATCTGGACATCTGTTTATCACTACAATACAGCAATACAATATATCTATGACATGTCAGATATGCATGATCTACCTGTACTGATAAAAATGTATATGCAACAGTGGTCTACTGATGTGCCCTGTGTCCTTACTTGCATGCTCCTCGGCCAGTGTGTGGGTGCCACCCACCTCCACAAAGGTGTCCAGCAGTTGGTGGCTGGCCGGACCGGCAGGTGCCACGAGGCTGGCCAGGAGTTCTTCCACACATGTCGGGGGATGGGTGGCATGCCCCCCCATGGCGAGGTGATCCCCCCAGACTGCAGCAGCACGCTGACGGTCATTGCGAAGCAGGTCAGTACAATGATGCCAGACCTGCTCATGTCTGCGGTTGTGCAGTCCGACATCATTGACCCTGTGGACTAGGTCATTCCACAGAGCAGTCCACTCCTGCTGTTCATGGGCAGCCCTGCCAAACAGCACTGGGTAGTGCTGGATCAGGTGTGTGATAAGCACATCATTCTTAGCTGTCAAATAATTAGGCAAGAGTGCATGTGACATCTTGGCTGAAAGACATAAAGATGGAAACAGGTCTGAGCAACTCATACATCAAGGTTACCACAATTCATAATACACATCTCTGTCACCCCCCCACCCCACCATATCAGCTTCAATAAATTGTACACACAACTTATTAGGTATGGCTACAGCTTACCTACCAGTGGGACAGATATTGTATTGTACGACACTTTCTGCTATGTGTTTGTAGCCATGTTCCCTGTGTGGACACTATACTTTCTGGCCTGTTACAGACTATTCATCTGCATGGCATTGTCAGGGTCACTATGGTTCCATATATGCCTGTTGTATGGCTGCTTTGTGATTTCTGCACATCTGACATTCTTTGTTATTGGGGATATCTATGCATGCTGTTGGACATGTTTCGGGATTGTGTAGACTATTACTACCATCATATGTTCTATAACAGTAACACAATAACATGTATATGTACTATTGGCCAGCAGAACCACCTCTCCAAACCCATCTGCCCATGTTACCTGGCCACATCACACATGTGTCCCAACCTGGGGCCTCCTCATGTACTGGTCCAGCAATACCATCAGGTGGAACCAACCCAGGGGATGTTGCCTCCCCCGGGGCACACACAGACATGTTCCTGTCCCCTGAGGTCAGGTCCTGGGTCTATTCCATACCAGGCTCCACAGACACATGCAGGATGTGCTACATCACTCTGAGGCACCCAGTACACATTCACATGGCCGACATGCTCCTCCTGCTCAGCCTCCAGGCCAGGCACCTTCAGGATGCAGACTGTTGCTGTGAGTTGCAGTGGGTGGGAAGCTTGTTCCCATTGTGCCCATATTGGGGCCCATGGGACATCTACATCACAGACCACACACACCATCCAGGGTGTTTACCTACCACATGTGTCACATACCATCCCTGTAGACTGTCCTCTATATCTACCAACCCTGACCACCTCCACAACTATACCTGCCATACTTCTCCATATTCCCATTGCATACTTCACAGGCGAGGGCAATGTGGTCCCAACAAGGGATTAACATGTGACATACCCATCCATGTTGCACACACTGCCTACTGTAGATATCCTTGTGTATTGCTATGTGTGCTGCTGCCTCACACATAGCATGCATCACTGTGGTA
>NC_056739.1:1375583955-1375691455 GCF_019279795.1 Protopterus annectens
TCATAGTTTTCAATGATTTGAGATTCGATGAAATGAGTTTTCGATGAAATGAGTTTTTGACGATTTGGTCTCGGTGATTTGCAATTCGATGAAATGGTAATTCGATGATTTGAAGTGGAACCATATATATATATATATATATATATATATATATATATATATATATATATATATATATATATATATATATATATATATATATATATTTATCTACATATATAGATATGTTGTATCTGTTTAGATATTAATATATATACACCCACATACATCTGCATGTTGGAATACATTCTCTGTACTGTTGAATGACTGGGCTGGATGATATGCTTGTGAAAACATCAGGGCTTTGTGTACCTGACATGGCTTAGTGGTAAATCACTTTGATTATGGTGTGCAGGGCTCTGGGTTTGAGCCTTCCAGAGGCTGTGTATTTTGTTGCTGGGCAGAACAAGGGCTGTTGGATACAGAGTGATTAAGGCACTTTTGAGCAGTTGTAAGCGGGTTTGGGTGAGTTTATGCGGAGGTAAGCACTGCTACCTTCTGGTTACAGTTTTTTAACCAGTGTAGGCATTGCTTACCCCTGCGCAAACAGGCTTAAAAGCCCTTTTGACAATGTAATATAGACCCGGTTTGTGATAGAAAGTGAACAATTATAGCCGTCATGTTATTACAATGAAACTCCTCCTCCCCCAGTGCGCGCAAACACACACACAAACACACACACACGCATATGTGTAAACCATAGCAATACTTGTTTTACACTGATTTTAGTTAACACAATGCACTGTATGACAAGACTACTGCCATACCAAATCAATGACTGTTGTTTAAGAGAGAACAAACAACAAAAGGGGTAAATCACTTTTATTCGTTTCACTAAGGATAGGGTTTGCCACTTTTTCACATGCTCAAAGTTGGAAATTTTTCATGGAAGTGTGTGATTTTTCAGGTCAAACTTTACCCACAATAAGTGCTAAAGACTACATTTTTTTCAGAATAAAAGCTCAGTCTTGTAGAATATGAGATGTTTCATTTAACATTAAGATGATTCAAATACAAATAATTGTTTTATGCAACTAGAAAAAAGAATATTGGGAAATATTTTTGTGTTAAAATTTGTTTTTTATTTATTTAACATTTGTTAACAGGGAAAGTCTGACTTGGAATGAAGCCAATTTTTAGAGGAGGCCCAGGGAGAAATGCTCCCAATGCATGTCTTTGTAATGTGGCAGAAAACCAGAGTACCCAGAAAAAAAACCACACAAATGCAGGGAGTACATGCAGACTCTGCACAGAAGGCACTCCAACCGAGAATCAAACTGGAGAACCTCTTGCTGTAAGGTGACAGTGCTACCACTGCACCAATGCATAAAGAGAGTAGAAGGTAACTCTCAGAGGAATGCATACCTGTCACTGTCCCTGATTTCTGTAGACTGTTCCTGATTGTGCTACTAATTTTTGCCCTGTGGCTTTTAAAAAAATGATTTTCTGGTAAGTCACTCACGATTACATTTCCTACTGTTCAGAACATGCACCTGTTTAGTAAATATGGTCGCCACCTTTTCAGATGTCCAGAAATTAACACAGGAGGGTATAGCCAAACATACTTCATTTAGTGAATGTAACCAAAAGTGTACTGTAATAAATCTGGGGGAAATAACTAAATTATTTGTGCATGTCGGGGGGTGGTTGATAGGCCCTCAGAAGCTACGGGGTTCTACATTATCTGTGGTCCATTTTAAAGCTTTTTCTACAGACCTTTTTATTCAATGACAGCCTGAACAAAAGTTATGACGAAGAAAAGAAATTCAGTTTTATTTTTCATACAAAGAACAGGACTTCGGTATTTTTTTCTGTGAGATCAAGTCTTTGGTCCTAGCTGTGCTGTTTGACTTGAGCAGGTATCAAACATACTTTCTCACTTTGGTCATCTACTGAGCTCAATATCACCCAAAAAAGCTATAATACTATGCTGACATTTTAACACAAATAAGTTACAGAGGTGGTAAAATCCTTACACGAAAAGCTACAATACTATACTGACATTTTAACACAAATAAGTTGTCTTACAGAGATGGTAAAATCCTTACACGAAAAGCTATAATACTATACTGACATTTTAACACAAATAAGTTGTCTTACAGAGATGGTAAAGTCCTTACATGTAAAGCTATAATACTATACTGACATTTTAACACAAATAAGTTGTCTTACAGAGATGGTAAAGTCCTTACATGAAAAGCTATAATACTATACTGACATTTTAACACAAATAAGTTGTCTTACAGAGATGGTAAAGTCCTTACACGAAAAGCTATAATACTATACTACATTTTAACACAAATAAGTTGTCTTACAGAGATGGTAAAGTCCTTACATGAAAAGCTATAATACTATACTGACATTTTAACACAAATAAGTTGTCTTACAGAGATGGTAAAGTCCTTACACGAAAAGCTATAATACTATACTGACATTTTAACACAAATAAGTTGTCTTACAGAGATGGTAAAGTCCTTACATGTAAAGCTATAATACTATACTGACATTTTAACACAAATAAGTTGTCTTACAGAGATGGTAAAGTCCTTACACAAAAAGCTATAATACTATACTGACATTTTAACACAAATAAGTTGTCTTACAAAGATTGTAAAATCTTTACACCCCCACACACATCCTTGCACCCCACAACTGTAAATATACCAGCTCTAAGGTTCATAACTTTCAGGTATAAGAAAATAGTCCCTTAATTGCAAAGTTCATGAATCTCAGTTACCATTATATCAATCACTGATGTTATTGCACTCAAAAGTTATTTTCAAAATGCAAAAGCACAGAAACAAATTGCCATCAAACTACCTACAACCCTTAGGCACCCTATAAAATTCCTAGTTAGCAGAATATCCCCAGAAAACTGAATTGTAGTCTTATTATGTATGAATACTGCAAACAAAAATGAAAGAGAGAGAGAAACAGACAGAGGTTAGACATGGAGGAATCAATGTAAAATGAAGGAAATAAGAACAAGGAAGCAAGGAATTAAATTTTCTAATGAGCACTATTGTGTGTAAATAAGTTAGCAAAACACTGAGTGCCTTTAAGGCATAAAGCAGTCTGTTGGGGAGAAGGAAAGGGTAATTGTATCACTTGATAAAAAAGCTGATGAAAACAAGTTGATATAGAGTAATGGATTTCCCAGTCATGCTTATACGATGCTTTCCAAAATAAGCAGTTTCACCATATTCATTTAGATTTCAAGAAATGTAGACTTAATTGCAGAAATTGTACTGCTATGACCCCTATCTTATAAGTTTTTTGGAACATTCCCTTCCTCCATCATCCTTACATACATAACAAAAACTAAATAAAGAAATTATTTGGACTCGAAAGTATAATTATGAATAATGAAGTGTTGCCAATTCATCAGTTACTACTAATGCCACACAACAACCAATAACCAGCACAGCAAAAGTTTAGTCTTGGTAACCAGCTTTTCAGCTTAAGCACTCCTGATATTTTGGATTGATAATCACATCGTGATCAGCCACCAGCATTACTGTATTTTCTCGGTTAACTCAATTTCCTTGATGCTTGAAGCACAGTATACAGCAAGAAGCTCACTTGCTCTCTCTCTCTTCTCCCTCTATGTATAAATATATATGTGTGTGTGTGTGTGTGTGTGTGTGTGTGTGTGTGTGTGTGTGTGTGTGTGTGTGTGTGTGTGTGTGTGTGTGTGTGTGCGCGTGTGTTCGTTCCATCTCAAAAATAATAAACCAGCATTTCACACGGCATGGCATAAGCAGGGCATTTCTGCTTTTCCTGACTGTGGTTCCATTCCTTATGAGGCTTCAGCCAATCACTGATGCACATTTCAGGATCAGACCTAGAAGAGAACAATCAGAAAAAGAAAACACTCATCACACCAATAACTTGCAGGTTGGAAAGACAAAGAGTTAAAAAATACAAAGCCACAAATAATAAAATTGTGATAATTTAATCAGTTTAAGCATTGTGGGTACTTCTCCAAATGTAATATTATATAATAGCAAGCCAGGGCATTTATACAGGCATTGTGAAAAATGCTCTTAGACTGTGATTATCCCATTCAAACTGGGATAGGTGGAAATTAAAGATTAAACTTTTTAATTTAATCAGAGCAAAATATTCTTGATTTTGTGCATTTGTTCCCCCTTTTATTTTTGGCTTTGTCCAGAATTTTTGAGCAAAGAAGTTACGAGTTACGGTATCTGGTGTTCTGCCAGTATTTATCATCTCTAGCTGAAAAATAAAAATATCCCTGAAGACTTGGAGCAGCTGTGCTTTTGAAAACTCTAGGTAACTGCTGTAATCTGTTGTTTTGGGCTTCCAATCTATAGTGCTTATCTCACGTACATTTACTGATCAAGGGCTTTACCTAAAACAGGGTTATAGTGCAACTCTGTTTAGGATAAAGCAGATAATCAGGGAATGAAGGATTCCCTCAGACCAAAGATAGCTTTTGCTGGTCCTCTGCATAGTCAAGAATGATTGGGGCCCCCTGCAACTGCAGGTATCATTGAGGTCTAATACTGGTTATGTTTTCCAGTAAAATCAAGGTCCATAAAGGATACTTCAGGAGCAACAATTTGTTACTGTTAAGTTTGCAAGAATGATAAGAAACCACAAATATGATTCTATTCCTGTGGCATTTTTTACTTTGAACTATGGAACCCACTAACTATAGTGCAACATACACTGGATTCTTCAGGCTAAATCTGCACAAGGGGAAGCCACTTTATCCAGTAATCATTAAATACTTAAACTACATAGAAAATAAGGGCATACTACAGACTCTCTAAATATCCAAAAGGCTGCAATAGGAGTAATGATCATTATAAATTTCCAAATATGTACTCATTGATATAGGAAAATGCCACACAAATGTGACTGTGGACATTTAGTTGCATCAATTAAATTTATTGTTAAACATCCTATATCTCTAAAGGTGCTGCAGTACATTGCACAGCTTTCATTTTTTGATAGTAAAACTTCAAGAGACTAGCTAAATTCTGCTTCTGGATTTGTTCAAATAATGAAATGTTTTCTTTTCTGTGTTTGTGGTAATAACATTGCTGCAGATGCAGTCTATTACAGCAATGTAAAGAAGTTTCTAAATTTTTTTGTTTACCTTCCCTAAGATCTGAATTGATATATGGCAGTTTTTATTAAGGGGTGCTGTTCGAGTTCTCATGCAATATATTATATTACATGGGTTAGGGACAAATCATATGTCCTAGTCAGTGGTATGCCCCCAGGATAGGAAAATGGTGGATAGGGTCAAAATGGTGGATAGGGCCATGTATGTGTTCTAGCATAGCCTTAGACATTATGGTACAGGGCTTGTATGAATAAAATGGCTGACAGAGGACATGGTGCTGTGTGAGATCATTTGCTGATTGATCCACAACTTCTAGTATGGCTGTTGGCTTTGTTTCTAGGCAATATTGTAGTAGTTTGGTGGTGGGCCTGTTATGTCCAGCATAGTCACAGCTGACTGAATCACACAAATTTCTGAGGGGAAAGGGTGTTTCCCTCTGTTTGGCTGCACTTATTGTCAGATTCTGTGATAGACTGTCAGGTACTTCAGTTCAAACAGTGCTTATAAAAAGCAGTACACAGTTCAAGTTGCAGCTTGTGTCAGAAACTTTTAATTTGGTTGTAAACCAAGTAATTGTTCAGTCATGAGCTGCACAGACATGGGACTGCCATGTTATTTGGAGTTTTTCTCAGAGCTGTTCAGACATATGTATAATTCTGCACCAGACTTCTGTTGTGCTTTTCTTTACATTGAAACTCCTTTCAGTATTGTGGCTGCATAAAGGCTGCATTATGAGGGAGATTTATTGAAAGCTAATATTAACATGATCATCAATGCCAAAAGTATGCTGAGTGATTGCAGTAGTGTAGAGTTTAACTCCCCTTTCATTTCAAGATTTTCTCCAGACAGGTGTAGTCTTAGAGCCAAATATAGTCTGCTTGGTGTTTGCACTACTAAATTTTAGGCAGTGCATTATTGATGAGTGACTGGGTATAAGCCAAGTTGTGTGGATGCCAGTTGTTAGAGATAATATTGCAGCCTTACTATGAATCTCTTGCTGTTGTTCACATTCCACTTTTAATCTTGCCAGTATATGAAACAATCTCTTGCTATTGTTCACATTCCGCTTTTAATCTTGCCAGTATATGAAACAAAACAGCAAACTTCCTGTATGGTGAAGCAGGGCAGGGGTTCTGGAGTTTCTATGTGTGTGAAAGTGTCAGCTCTTCAGCTGATCAGCAACATCCATGTGGGGGCACAAGTGACAGAAAAAAAAAAAAAAATATATATATATATATATATATATATATATATATATATATATATATATGACATCCGCGGTGGTGCAGCGGTAGTATTGTTGCCTCACAGCAAGAGGTTCTCCCTTTTGATTCTCAACTGGATTGTGGGGTGTGCCTTCTGTGTGGAGTCTGCATGTCCTCCCGATGGTTGGGTGGGCATTCAAAAGACATGCGTAAATGGGTGTGCAAAATTTGTTACTAATCACCAGGGCAAGGGGTGATCAGGAGTAGTCATCATTCAAACATATGTCAAAGGTGGTTTGAGATTTTCCATTTATAGCCACCAGTCTCTGTGCACTCTCAGCTAAGAAGGGAAAGAGGACCATGCAATAGTCTGGCTGTTCTGGTTGTCCCTCACATCCACAAAAAAAAAAAAAAACAGCTAGCAGCCCTGTTCCATGTCTAAAGCACAGGAAGTGATTTCACCAGTCTCCACTAGAGAATCACACTTATCTAGGTGCTCCATGAGGACCCACAGCCCTTCTCTCCTCCCAGCAGAGGTCAGAGGTTCATGTTCCTTCACTCGTCTCCCTCCCTGCTTGGCTCCTAAGATGCAAGGGCTACTAACTGAACTCCACTTACCTGGGTCACAGTCAGGACTCCATGGAGATAGGCCCTACTACTCTTTTTCTAATTTGTTTGAGAATAGACCTAGGGAGGCTACCTGATGGAGTAGTTTATAATTTCTGTTATAGTCATATTTTTTTGTTCCAGTACATGAGCTATTTGGAACACTTGACCTGATTTCTCCTGTGAGATTGGAACTTTCTGTGATGCTGAAACTGATAAACTATGGATGCAGCTTCTGGATAACAAGCACTAGGTAAACTTACCAGAACTATCCACCTCTTTTAGGCAGAAGAAATCCAGCATTTAAAGTGAGAGCTTTGTATGTCTCAAGGATGATAGTAAAATCAGTAAGCCAAGGCCAGATGAGATAACGTGAGAATAGTGGACCTGCAGGAAGGAGAAAAGTTAAGATTGCTGAAATCTGGGTTACAACATGAGAGCAACAGGTGTACCGCAGAGGTTTTCTTAAATACACAGGTCACTAGATCACACTAGATTCAGTGGCCATCAGAACTTGGCAGTAAATCCAGACATTATTAACTCAAATATTAGAGTAATAGTCCCATGAATCATTGCTAAAATTGGCAGCACTAAATACATTATGATGCTTACAGGGTAGAAGATAAGGGCACTGGGAGATTTATTTCGACAGAAATACATAAATAATGAACACAAATGCTCCAGGCAATGAATCTCTTTAGAAAAGACGGTGCAGTGTTTGTATTACTTTACCCAACACCAGTATAGATTGTTTAAAGATGGGTTATTGCATAGTGGTGTTCTTCACAGTAAAGAATTGCATTATGTACTAAGAAGGAAGAAGGCATGGTGGAAGAAGCACTGTAGTAAATAGTTCCCCTGCCTTGCACATGGGCAGGAAGAATATGATTTGTGGGGAGTAATGGAGAAGACTGACTCAATGATATGCAATCTTAATTAACAGAAGATGGTAATAGCACTTAGAAATGGACAGGAGAAAGACTAGGAAGACGAACAAAGGCCAGAGGTGACGTAAGGGATAGAGCAGTCTTGAAAGATAATAAATACAGACAGCAGATGTGACTAAGTAATCAGTTGCAGAGAAGGGAGATGCATAGTCATCAAAAGGTAAAGAATAACTGAAGAATGAAAGAATCAATCCCTATTACAAAAGGGAGCTAACAATGTAAGTAGAGGAAGATGGAATCATTATCCCAGTGGTTAAAAGGTAAATGAATATAGGTGGGAGTGAGAAGACCTATTATGGAGCTGTGAATGGCACAAATTTATTTTCTTTTTTTATGTTTCTGCTTAAATGTTCATTGCACTGGTACAAAATGATGACATAAGATGACAGTGGAGATTGTTCTGGAACAAAATAATGACATAAAATGACAGTGGAGAGTGTTCAGGCACAACATTAAGACCAAAAGACAAAATCATAATTACTGGTATCACTTTTTCAGTTGGCAATGCCTCTACAGATTCTTTTATACACCAGCTCATTTGGTAAGGATGTTTCCAGCTGTCTCTGCTACATGCTGGAGATGTAATACATTAGGGGATTTTTCACGTGTTTTGGAACTATTCATGCCTAGATTCATTTAAAAGAGAGATTTCTGCCACATTTTAAATAATTTGGGGCTGAAAATATTATTTACAGTTGCAATTTTACTAATAGGATACTTGTAGACTTCTGTTGACAGTCCTGAGAAGGCTGCCTTAGAATTTGTCTTTTGTCAAAGAAATGCATTACTAAAAGGTTGAAGCAAAGCACTCCACCTCTAATTATTGGCAGCCAGTACAACTCGCTTACTGCCTCCACTCTCAGCCAACAGCTAGGATCGAACAAAATTCGAATACTCAAAAGTAAAAACGAAACTTCATTTAATCACAGTGGTTTAGCGCTTTCACTTGCAAGAGGCAAGCTTCATCAGAACAATAATGAAATAAAATCAACTGTTTAAATACAAGAAAAGGCGCCAAAATAGGCTAATTACAATTGATTACATCATTAAAAATTATTATTCATTTAAGAAAACATTCTGACATATAAAAATTACAAATCCCTTAAGAATGTTATTATCAGTTTAAATATAAAAATGCAATGATAGTATATTAACATAAACCTTAATAAATCATAACCTAATATTACAAAATTATAAAAATACATCCTAACACATAATATCAGTCCATGATAAGTAGGGGTTTAATTGAGATGTATTCATTTAGTCCTGGTGCTGTGGTGGCGTCAGTATAAACCTGCCACCACAATTCCCGATATAAGAGGTGATTCTTAATATTACCACCTCTAGGGTTGTTTTTAATCAGTTCCAGGATCCCAAACTTAAAATTGTGGTCACTGCCACAATTTAACATATGTCTGAATAAGGCATTTTTAGTGTCTTTCTTCCTTATAGAATACAAATGGGTATATATTCTCTGTCTCAACTGTCTCTCTGTTTTTCCTATATAGAAATACTGACAGGACATACAAAGTGCAATATATACCAACATTGTCGACCTACAATTTCCTTTTGTTAAGTGTAACCTAGTGTGATTTATATTATTCAGACATATTGAGTCCTGTTCACAAATATATTGGCACTGATGACATGTGCCACATTTAGAAGTACTGATTCCGTTCTGGTTAACCAGTAACAGTTTCTATCAAAATATGTTTTAGATTTTTGCCCATTCTGAATACAAAATAAGGTTGAGTCCCTACTTTGTCCATTATATCATTTGCTGAAGTTAAGATGTGCCAATTATTAAGCACTATATTTCTAATAGACTGACTACATGGACCATATTCAATAACAAGGGAGTTACTATATAATCGGGTATCATTCATAGAGATGATGTCTGAGCTCATATTGCTTTTCATACATTTAATGGTAGAATTCCTATTGTCTTCATTTGCCACTATAGTCGTTGGCCCATTCACTGTCCCCAATAAAGGTATATATCTCTGTTCCCGTTGTCCCAGTGTATATTTCATGATATCTTTCAACATTAACTCATCATAACCTCTCTCTTTGAATAAATCAAATATAAAATTCAATTCATTGACTAAGTCATCAAAATTGGAGGTCATTCTTATGGCCCGAATGCATTGACCCTTAAAGATGTTTCTTTTCAGTTTATAAGGATGGTAACTATTGAAGTCTAAGTATGAGTTGGAAAACGTCATCTTCCTGTAAATGGTTGATTTAAAACCTTTGATATCTTTAGAAACCAGGGTATCCAAATAAGGTACCCCATTGTGTATGTGAAAGTAAATTTTAAGAACTGACTACTCGAGTGGAGATCAACCATGAAATTCTCAAATGTAGTGGTATCATTCTTCCAGAGGATGTATATATCGTCTAAGAAACGGGAGAAATAGGCTATATTGTCAACATGGGTGCTATTTAAGATGTAATTATCTTCCCAATCCAACATGACTAAGTTGGCAAAGATTGGGGCACATGCTGCACCCATAGCCACTCCACTGACCTGCCTGAAGATTTCTCCTTCATAATATATAAAATTGTATTCTAAGACGATACTCATTAAATCTACCAGAAGGGTGATTTTGTCCCAACTCAAACTGGTATACTTTCTAAGGCTCCTAGTAAAGGCCTCCAGTCCTTCCTCTATTGGTATGCTGCTAAATAAGTCAATGACATCAATGGAACAGAATATTAAATTGTCCTCAGCTGTGTTGATGGGGAACTTAGAAATTCCCATGAGTCCTTCACTAAATGCCTCACCTTGTCATATATGAATTTAAGGGTGGTGTCTATAAATTTGCCAATAGGAAAGGTCTTAGCCTTACTACCAGAGATGATGGGCCGAAACGGTGGATCTAAATGGTCTTTATGAACTTTAGGGATCCCCACTATGGTGGCCATGATGGGGAATTCCACCTTCATATATTCGTACTGTTCCTCGGTGATTCTATGTTCTAACCTATAATCCTCAAGGAAAGTATCAATTCTTCTATAAGAAATATTAAGTTCATTCAAAGAAGAAAGTTCATAGTTACCGGATGTATGCAATATGTTGTGAATTTTCACGCTGTATATAGTAGAGTCATAAATCACAATGCCCCCCCCCCCCTTGTCGGGTTTCATTACCCTGTAACTACGATCCATACATAAATCATTCAATATACAGGCTTCCTCCTTGGTTAAATTGGTAAAACCTTGAGCTGATTTATTTCTTTTGTTTCTGCTGTTAAATTTATAAATATCTTTAATGACCTTGTTTTCAAATGTAGATATAACTGGATTATTATACGGCATAAAATGGCTTTTCTTTCTCAAGCCTACTGCCCTATCCTGTTCCATATTATCTACCTTATCAAACATAACTGAAAGATTTAATTTTCTAATATATTTCTTAAGGTCAAAAATCGTGTTCACTACCTGAAAAGAAGGAGTCGGTATAAATTTCAGCCCTTTAGATAACAAACTGAAATGGACAGCATTGAGATGTAAATTGCTGTAGTTATAGATCTTAAAATTATTGCATTCGCTAACAATATTATCTGTAACTGTAATACTGGATAAAGAATCCGAATGATTAACAGTTTTGCTGATAGGTTCTACTTCGCTCAGTATTTTTCCTTCCATTTCCCTCCTTTTTACCAGGTCCTTTGATGGCCCTTCCTTTGGAGGGGATGAAAATCCTGCTGTATGTGCAAATCTGTACTGTCATATTCTAACTCTCTATTCACTGAATCTAATTTGGCATCTGTCTTTACACTAGTCCATTTGTAACATAAGCGTCTACTATACTGTTCTTTATCCCTCTGGAATTTCCTAATTTTACGCTCAAACGCTTTCCTGGCCCTATCCTCAGCTATGGAAAATTGCTTGAAAAACAGTTTTTCCTACTGCTTAAAAGCCAAGTCATGTATAATAGAGTTATTAAGCATTTCAATCTCAGTAATATATTTACATAATTTCACATCATTATATTTAATTAACTTTTTCATATACTCAAAACCAAATGTGTCAAATAAGGCATTAAAGTCATTTTCCACATCGAAAGTGATATCAATGCCCAAAGGCATTTTGAAAAATCGAAGTCCCATTGGCACTATTTTGGCAGATAAACATTGATTGAGATAAGCGTTGTCCAGTTTTAGTGCATTGATATAGTTTAGTTTCTTGCCAAAATTGTAAATGTAATCCCTTAATGAGTTTTTAGCTGATCTAGTGCCTTCATTAATTCGAATGTCAGTCGCACAGTCGTTGTTGCAATGGATTCCTCTCACAGCAATATCAGCGACTCCTCACCCGACTATAGTAAGGATTTACAGCATTTACGCTTAGAAGTTGCTTCCTTACGCGGGGAGGTAGCTAAAGTACTGGAACTCTTTGGTAACTTAGCGGCACATCAACGGAACTTGTTACCAACCTCTAATCATATACATCCGGACTCCATACCGGGTGATGACCTGGAAATGCCGAGACGGTCGCGGAATGATGACTCCCGTACCAGTCTAGTTGTTGCGGACAGGGTGGAAGTTTTATCTACATCTTCTTTTGAAATTCCAAACGGCCAAAGGTCAGGAAAACGTCCGCGTGATGGCATTGATATGCCTGGATCAGCTTTTCAAGGGGATAATACGAGAAATGATGAATGTGATTTCACATTCGATTTTTCATTTAGTAATTATGTGGATGAAGCTAAACGCACTGGGGCTAGACCTAAACTTGTATTGCCAACACGGTCTTATGCTGCATCGGCTCGCAATACAAACCAGCTCAAAGGTATTAATTTATCTAATGCAGCATCTAAATCTGCTATTGAGACTGTAGATAATGCAAATGTTTTAAAAAAATGTATAGAACATGACTGTAATTTTAACTTTGCGACTGACATTCGAATTAATGAAGGCACTAGATCAGCTAAAAACTCATTAAGGGATTACATTTACAATTTTGGCAAGAAACTAAACTATATCAATGCACTAAAACTGGACAACGCTTATCTCAATCAATGTTTATCTGCCAAAATAGTGCCAATGGGACTTCGGTTTTTCAAAATGCCTTTGGGCATTGATATCACCGTCTATGTGGAAAATGATTTTAATGCTTTATTTGACACTTTTGGTTTTGAGTATATGAAAAAGTTAATTAAATATAATGATGTGAAATTATGTAAATATATTACTGAGATTGAAATGCTGAATAATTCTATTATACATGACTTGGCTTTTCAGCAGTGGGAAAAACTGTTTTTCAAGCAATTTTCCATAGCTGAGGATAGGGCCAGGAAAGCGTTTGAGCGCAAAATCAGGAAATTTCAGAGGGATAAAGAACAGTATAGTAGACGCTTATGTTACAAATGGACTAGTGTAAAGACAGATGCCAAATTAGATTTAGTGAATAGAGATTTAGAATATGACAGTACAGATTTGCACACACATCAGGATTTTCATCCCCCCCCCAAGGAAGGGTCATCAAAGGACCTGGCAAAAAGGAGGGAAATGGAAGGAAAAATACTGTGCGAAGTAGAACCCATCAGCAAAACTGTTAATTATTCGGATCCTATATCCAGTATTATAGTTACAGATAATATTGTTAGTGAATGCAATAATTTTAAGATTTACAACTACAGCAATTTACATCTCAATGCTGCCCATTTCAGTTTGTTATCTAAAGGGCTGAAATTTATACCGACTCCTTCTTTTCAGGTAGTGAACACGATTTTTGACCTTAAGAAATATATTAGAAAATTAAATCTTTCAGTTATGTTTGATAAGGTAGATAATATGGAACAGGATAGGGCAGTAGGCTTGAGAAAGAAAAGCCATTTTATGCCGTATAATAATCCAGTTATATCTACATTTGAAAACAAGGTCATTAAAGATATTTATAAATTTAACAGCAGAAACAAAAGAAATAAATCAGCTCAAGGTTTTACCAATTTAACCAAGGAGGAAGCCTGTATATTGAATGATTTATGTATGGATCGTAGTTACAGGGTAATGAAACCCGACAAGGGGGGGGGGGCATTGTGATTTATGACTCTACTATATACAGCGTGAAAATTCACAACATATTGCATACATTCGGTAACTATGAACTTTCTTCTTTGAATGAACTTAATATTTCTTATAGAAGAATTGATACTTTCCTTGAGGATTATAGGTTAGAACATAGAATCACCGAGGAACAGTACGAATATATGAAGGTGGAATTCCCCATCATGGCCACCATAGTGGGGATCCCTAAAGTTCATAAAGACCATTTAGATCCACCGTTTCGGCCCATCATCTCTGGTAGTAAGGCTAAGACCTTTCCTATTGGCAAATTTATAGACACCACCCTTAAATTCATATATGACAAGGTGAGGCATTTAGTGAAGGACTCATGGGAATTTCTGCGTAAGTTCCCCATCAACACAGCTGAGGACAATTTAATATTCTGTTCCATTGATGTCATTGACTTATTTAGCAGCATACCAATAGAGGAAGGACTGGAGGCCTTTACTAGGAGCCTTAGAAAGTATACCAGTTTGAGTTGGGACAAAATCACCCTTCTGGTAGATTTAATGAGTATCGTCTTAGAATACAATTTTATATATTATGAAGGAGAAATCTTCAGGCAGGTCAGTGGAGTGGCTATGGGTGCAGCATGTGCCCCAATCTTTGCCAACTTAGTCATGTTGGATTGGGAAGATAATTACATCTTAAATAGCACCCATGTTGACAATATAGCCTATTTCTCCCGTTTCTTAGACGATATATACATCCTCTGGAAGAATGATACCACTACATTTGAGAATTTCATGGTTGATCTCCACTCGAGTAGTCAGTTCTTAAAATTTACTTTCACATACAATAACAATGGGGTACCTTATTTGGATACCCTGGTTTCTAAAGATATCAAAGGTTTTAAATCAACCATTTACAGGAAGATGACGTTTTCCAACTCATACTTAGACTTCAATAGTTACCATCCTTATAAACTGAAAAGAAACATCTTTAAGGGTCAATGCATTCGGGCCATAAGAATGACCTCCAATTTTGATGACTTAGTCAATGAATTGAATTTTATATTTGATTTATTCAAAGAGAGAGGTTATGATGAGTTAATGTTGAAAGATATCATGAAATATACACTGGGACAACGGGAACAGAGATATATACCCTTATTGGGGGCAGTGAATGGGCCAACGACTATAGTGGCAAACGAAGACAATAGGAATTCTACCATTAAATGTATGAAAAGCAATATGAGCTCAGACATCATCTCTATGAATGATACCCGATTATATAGTAACTCCCTTGTTATTGAATATGGTCCATGTAGTCAGTCTATTAGAAATATAGTGCTTAATAATTGGCACATCTTAACTTCAGCAAATGATATAATGGACAAAGTAGGGACTCAACCTTATTTTGTATTCAGAATGGGCAAAAATCTAAAACATATTTTGGATAGAAATCCGTTACTGGTTAACCAGAACGGAATCAGTACTTCTAAATGTGGCACATGTCATCAGTGCCAATATATTTGTGAACAGGACTCAATATGTCTGAATAATATAAATCACACTAGGTTACACTTAACAAAAGGAAATTGTAGGTCGACAATGTTGGTATATATTGCACTTTGTATGTCCTGTCAGTATTTCTATATAGGAAAAACAGAGACAGTTGAGACAGAGAATATATACCCATTTGTATTCTATAAGGAAGAAAGACACTAAAAATGCCTTATTCAGACATATGTTAAATTGTGGCAGTGACCACAATTTTAAGTTTGGGATCCTGGAACTGATTAAAAACAACCCTAGAGGTGGTAATATTAAGAATCACCTCTTATATCGGGAATTGTGGTGGCAGGTTTATACTGACGCCACCACAGCACCAGGACTAAATGAATACATCTCAATTAAACCCCTACTTATCATGGACTGATATTATGTGTTAGGATGTATTTTTATAATTTTGTAATATTAGGTTATGATTTATTAAGGTTTATGTTAATATACTATCATTGCATTTTTATATTTAAACTGATAATAACATTCTTAAGGGATTTGTAATTTTTATATGTCAGAATGTTTTCTTAAATGAATAATAATTTTTAATGATGTAATCAATTGTAATTAGCCTATTTTGGCGCCTTTTCTTGTATTTAAACAGTTGATTTTATTTCATTGTTGTTCTGATGAAGCTTGCCTCTTGCAAGTGAAAGCGCTAAACCACTGTGATTAAATGAAGTTTCGTTTTTACTTTTGAGTATTCGAATTTTGTTCGATCCTAGCTGTTGGCTGAGAGTGGAGGCAGTAAGCGAGTTGTACTGGCTGCCAATTGTTTTTTTCTTGTTGTTCACACCTCTAATTATGGATCTTATTAAATTGTTGAAGGGAGTGAGAGATAAATAACTTACTCCAACTTCTCAGTTATGACAACTGTTACTTTGAAAATGGGCTTTAATCAATAGACGGATAATATAGGTACATAATAAAGGGAAAGGAAAGAGATATTAAGTAGACAATAGTTAGATACAATGTTCAGATTTAAATATTTACAAATTAATTTGTTGTATTTGATTTTATTAAGATATATTGGAATGCTATCTTATTGTCATAAGGTTGTCTGCAAAGCTGTTTCTATGGTATGTTAATAAAAAACAGTTCTTTATTTAAAAAAGAGGATTAAACTAATGGAAAAAGACTTTTTTGATGATTAATAGGGTAGACAGCATGAGGTCTAGGTCTACAAATGATATGTGTGGAGATTGCCTGGGTGGGGCTCATGGGGTGCTAATAAACAGAGAGGTGAGTAAATTGCAATAAATAAGGAATGTGAAGAAAGGTGCTCTGATTAGGATAGGAAGTGAAGGCAAATCCTGGAGGGGGAGACAAACTGCCATTGGTGCTAATAGCCAACAACAGCCAAGTCTGCCTGCTGCTGAGAAGTGGAGAGTATTAGTATGGCTCTTGTACGTAAACAAAGACTTTTCACATCTAGCTACACAGGAAGAGTAGGAAGGTCCTCGCAGCAGGGGCAAATGGAAGGACAGTATAAGATTGACAACTTGAAATATGGGAGTAGGGGTTAATAATCCTGTTAAGAGCGAGAGAATATTGATGAAGCTAGTACGGGAAAGATAGATGAGGTATTAATGCAGGAAATTAAGCCAAAAGTTAGTCAGCTAGGGAAGATTCAGAAGAGGAGATACATAGCATGCAAGATTCGTCCAATTGTACAGTCTACACAATCAGCCAAGGGGGTAAAAAGCATGGGATGGGTATTTTGGTTTGGAAAAAATGTGTGAGAGGCTTTGCAGTGCAGAAGGGATGAACTAGGAAAATAGGGATGACTAGGATAAACAAAGAAAATAAAGGAATGGTAATCCCAGCTTATTATGGACCTATTATGGATAACAAGTTTAAAGTGAAGAGGTGCCTAAAAGGGATGTGGTATATATGACTTTCACTATGGTCTTGCAGTTTGAGCTTGATAGAATTTTTAGGAACAGTAGAATTCTACCAGACATGTCACAGGGAATTAGACAAGGCAATGCAAGAACTATAAATGGCAGATTGTGGAGGGAGAGAGAATGGGTTAGTGACAATGTTTGACATTTTCACAGGATAAATGCAAGCAGAAAAGCAAACTGGACAAAATGTTCATAGGTAATATATAATGTTGGATGACTGCAGATAAGTCAGTCTTAGACCATGCTATGTATAAAATGAAATGGAGTAACGGTGGAATTGTGAGGATAGGATGGAAATGAAATCTGTCTAAGGGGAAGAGTGTGGAATAGGAATGATTGTGAAAGGATTCAGTAAAACAGGTTGCAAAGAAAAGTCAGAGGAAGCAGGAATGATGAGAATGGAAAAAGTGAGGTAAATAAAGACTGTGGAGAAGCAGAATAATGGATTATACATTAATGTTGAGGAAATAATAGAACTAAGATAGAATCATGGAACAGGAGTTAGTTTTATAGCAGCAGCAGATAGGTCATGGGTGGGATAAAAGCAGAAGGGCAAGAACTGGGGAATTGATGGAGGCCTTAAGGAATTTAGACAGGTGAATTGTGGCAGAAGTGGACATAGAAATGATGCTGTTGTGGATGAAGCACCAGAGGAAATTAACATGGGTAAATCTATTCATGAATAAACTTTCAATAGAAATAAGAATATACTCCAAGTATTTAATGCATGAATGTTTGTTTTTGTAAATACATTATGATATACAAGATGGAAACTACATATGCAATTTGTGCTATTTCAATAAAAATCACATAGAAAAAGTCATTAAATGCCTAGAGCTTAATCTCACAAATTCCAAACTATAAAATTTGTGGATAATATGATTGTTCAGAAAAAAACAGTATTAAAGACAGTTTTAGTACAATTCACCTTTCTTAAATGGGTACTGTACAGTGCCAGTTTCTATAGGTGACATAACCAAAATGTCTCTGACAAAAAGGTAAAGATAGGCATTAACATCAGGAAAATGTTTTAAGAATTTGAAATAGATGCCTATTTACAGATGCATTTTAAGTGTAGCTGATACTAAATGTTCCAAGGAGTGAGAAGGCAAAATTGTGTCTCTTTATATTTAGATAAAGCTACACTAAAATACAGAAGGGAGTGAAGTCACCTCATCTTACAGATATTTCTATTTTGCCAAATATAGAATAATGTTTTTAGTGGTGGTTATGTAAGTGCTAGGTCTTGGTGGTACTGCCATGGCCATATCTTTCTCTCATTTTAGTGTGGAATAAGTTGCTCATTTACACAGTATGTCTTGATGTACATGTATGTGTTGTATGCGACTGGTACAATTTGGGCAGTTAAGTTAATGCATCAAATGATCTGATAATGCTTTCTTGTCACTTGTGATATCTGTGTGATGCCTATTTGCTTTTTTGGTGCATTTGATGACATTGGTGGTAGGATGGCCGAGGATTATTATGATTATTATTAGTAGCAGTAGTAATAGTAGTAGTATTAATAATAGTGTGAGTAACAGGGATCCCACAGCCTTCATCTACATTATGTATAGCAGTCAGTATTCTACTTAAAACATGCCAGAAACTCAACATAACATTATTAAGACTTTCAGACAGCTTAGCTAAAGGGTTTTAATTCAACCTTGTACTGGTCTAATTCATACAGCTCTGCCTATATAAGCTTTCTCTTCCCCAATGTCATCAACAATATGGAATTTATTAATGGAACCAAAAAGAAACAATTAACTATAAGTATTATTATTTGATAAGAAGTTGCTTCTTATAGCCTCCTGTAGTGGTTCTGTTCATATGTATTCCATATGATAAGATCTCAGTTCAACAAAAGAAACTGCTTATGTGAAATTTCATATTACAGTGTATTATTTTACAACAATCCATAACTGGGAGTGTAATGCAGGAGTTACATGGAGTTGGTATAGTTTGATCATGAGAAAACAAAGACAACAGTAGATAAGTCCTGTGTTACCCACTTACAGGAGAGGATTATTGCTATTATACAATATCAAAGAAATTGCTCACCTTTTTTTAAATAATGCCATTGTATGATGGCCACTTGGTCCTCTTCTTGTTTCTTATATTGGCTGCTGATATACTGCATAGATTTATGGCATGTACACCCTACATTTGGACAATACATCAGTGAAATGCATTACAGGAGACACTGAGGGTGCTTACTTCCTGCATTGTACATTTGTATCTTTTCCTTCTTGTTCTGTTCGTAGTATTAATTTGCAATGCCAATAGGACACAAAGGGGAAGACATGAACATTCAGTACAGAGGACTGCAAGAAGCAAATGTTTCATCTTTTTTTAAGTGCACTTCCCTGTGGTGACTGGACTAGAACTAGCATTATTCTAGCTGTTAAGCAGCTGGACATCCTCCTGTGAAGAATGCTTGATTTACAGCATGCAGACTGATTGCCCTGTCCATTCATTTTTTAATATAAATACAAACTTTCATTGTATAACGAGACTTCTCTTGAACCACCCATTCTTGTACATTCCATTTTAATATTTTTTTGCAATAAATGTAGAATATGGTCATAGAAATCCATGACAAAATGAAATAAGTAAAAACATGTTAGAATTTCTCTCTTTAAGGTTTTATTTCCATCTTTGGAGCATTCCACACACAAATATTCCATTAATTCTGTCTAATTACAGTGCACTATATGAAGAGAAAAGGACAAACATTGGCTGATTGTGTAGACTGTGCAATACTTTAGGATGGACTAATGCACTTAAATTACATTTAAAACTTCTGTAACAGACCTCATGTTATACATCTTGTTAGGTATGTGCAATATGGCAATGGCTAGTTATTTAAATTGATGTTAAACAAGTAACCCCATCAGCATAAATGTATTTTTGCACTTGCAGGCCTAGTGCATTTCATGATTAAGTGACCTGCATATTCACACAGTATGCAAGATGTGACTACAGGAATCAAACTCTGAACTGAAGGATGAAGCTCATAGGTTCATAGTTTCATGGATAAGTACTAGGCTATCTGCCCAAGGGCATTTATAAGCCTAGCCAGAATGTGTTGGCTTTCGCCACCCCCTTAGATTAGTTCCCTACGCCACTGTCCAGCAGAGCCACTGCAGTGATCCCCGGGGTAAATTTTCTGTTTCCCATCCACCCGTCAAGGTTTCTCTTGAAGAGTGTTAGTGAGAGGCTCTGCCTGATGTATACTGGAATCCTGTTCCAAAGCATGGGGAGTCTCTGGGACAGAAATCTATCCCTCCAGCATGTCCTATTTATCATCGTGGTGAGGTTTATATCTCTAGAGTGTGTGTCTCTCTGGGATTTGTTTTTTTTTAGATGGAGCATGTCCATCAATTCTGGGTTGGACATGGCCTTGTATGTCAGGCAGAGATCACCTCTGAGTAAGCGGTATGCAACCAAGTACAGCTGGAGTTTCTTGAGTCGGGCTGCATAGGGCATCTGTTTGAGGCCAGTAATCCTCTTGGTGAGGTACTTTTATGGTCTTTCCAGCTGTTGCAAGTGTCTTGTAAGGTACATCCCAAATGGGGCATTGTATTCTATGATGGGTCTAATGAGTGATGAGTAGGGAGGCACAATAACCTCTTTTGTTCTAGATGCGAACCCTTTTGTGATTAGGTGGGCCACATAGAAGGATTTTCTAACCACCTTGGCAATATTATTTTCAAAGGAGAGATTACTATCTACTTGGGTCCCCAGAGCCCTTATTACATTTTCTGTATTTAGGGGACTACCACCTATGTGGTAGTTTGCGGGTACTTTATTTTTTCCAAAGGGGATGACTATGCACTTTTTGGCATTTAGCTTGAGGCCATGATTTTGACACCAGGTATCCATCTCAGTGAGACCCTTCTGGAGGGTGTCTCTATCAGCCGGAGAACCAATTATGGCCCCTAGTTTGCAGTCGTCTGTGAACTTGGTCAGCCATAGTCCTCCTATGCTTACCTATACCTCTGAGAAGTATATACCGAACAGGAGGGGTCCTAGGACTGAGCCCTGAAGGATGCCACTTGTAAACGGTTTAGAGTCAGATGTAGAGCCTGCAACTCTCACCATGTGGGTTCTATCCATGAGCCAGTTGGCAACCCATCTCATGACATAGGGGGTTATGTTTAAGCTGGTGAGCTTGTCTATAATACTAGAATGGGGGATTGTGTCAAAAGCCTTTGCGAGATCTAGGTAGGCTGTGTGGACCTCCTTTCCCTCGTCTAATGCTTTGGTATCTGTCTGAAAGAAGTCCACCAGGTTTAGGAGGCATGATCTGCCCTTAAGAAAGCCAAACTGGGTAGGGTCCAAGGTTTGGAGTTTCCCAATGTCTCTGTTAATGAGTTCCATGATGATGTGCTCCATAGCCTTGCAGACCAGGCTAGTCAGGCTTATAGGGCGATAGTTCCCGGGGTCCACTGTGGCTCCACCTTTGTGGAGTGGGATAACTGTTGCTGTGCGCCACTCTGTGGGTACATAGCCTGTAGAGAGGCTGAGTTTGAACAATGTGTTTAGGTGAGGGGTTAGTTCATTTTGGAGCTCTTGTAAGACGCAGCCTGGGACACCATCCAGTCCCATTGAAGCTGTGTTTTTGGCTTTGGATAGGGCTGTTTTAACCTGTGTGTTGGTGATTGATGGGGCCCTACATTCTTCTGGTATGGTTATGGGCCCTTTAGGGGGTGAGAGAGGGGTGAAGATTGCACTAAACCTGTCTGCTAGATTGTTGGCAATATCAGTCAGTTCAGTGTATTTTGTGCCATTCTGCACTAACTCAGAGCAAATCTGAGAGTTTCCACTTAGGTTCTTGACATAGCTAAAGAACGCTTTGTGGATATCTTTGGAGTCATTGGCAATTTTTCTTTCAAAACTAGCCTTGGATGATTTAATGAGGGATCGTAGTTTCTTGCTGATACTGAGCAGGGATGTCTTTCCTTCTTGGGATTTTACTTTTTTCTGTACTAGTTTCCTCCTTCTGTTGTATAGCTTGTTTATGCCAAGTGTCCACCAGACTGGTTTCCTTTTCTTGGAGGATTGAGTCTTGGCTTTACTTGTTATAGCATGATCCATGCATTCCTGCAGATGCTCATAGAGTGCCTTTGTAAAGGTTTCAGCAGCTTGGACAGCATTGTCCTTTAGCATGGCGGCTGTGAACCTTTCCACCTCAGTCTTAAGTAACGTGAAGTTTGCTTTTGAAAAGTTTTTTATGGTGGTTTCCTTGATTGGGGGTGGGGGCGGAATGTGGATATCCAGAGTGATTAGTCTATGGCCTGATCTAACCAGCGAGGGGTTGACCTACAGTGTGGAACACCGGTCGCCCATGTTGGCGATGACCACGTCCAATGTGTTGTTCCCCTCTGGTGGGGGTCTTGACCAGTTGATCCAGGGTATTCGAATTTATAAATTCTAGGAAGCATTGGGCAAGGGAGTTAGTACTTGAGTAGTTCTCCCAGTTTATGTTTGGGTAATTGAAATCGCCCAGTATTAGGGTGTTTTGTAGGACCTTCATATTTCCCAGTGTCTCCAGAAATGTGGAATGGGGGTCCTGGGTAATGGTGGGTGATCTGTAGCAAGCTACAATTTGGATTGCAGTTTTGTCCTTTGTTAGTTGCACATGGATGATCTCCGATACATTGTGCTGCACCACTAACCTGGAGGTGTGGGTATCCTTGATGAATATAGACACACCCCTACCTTTTGTGTTTCGGTCCTGGTTCTGTGGCCAAAATGTATGGTATGAGTTATAGCCTAGTAGTGCTGGGGTGTTCTCAGGAGCCTTAAGCCAGGTTTCTGTTACTGCACAGATGTTGATGTTCTCCACACTGAGGAGTGCCTCAAGTGTGTGCATTTTGAGGTTTAGACTTCTGGAGTTGAGTAGCATTACCCTCAGTTTTTGGTTACTTGTGCTATTTATGGTGGTGGGTTTGTCTTTTGAGCCTTGCCTAAAAAAGGCACTATGGGAGTGGCAAGAGCCTTGGCCAGTATTTGAAAGCCTAAGGGTGACAGGTGCAAGCCATCTCTTGTGAAGCAACGTGGCTTGTCGAGCATGTCATCCCAGGTGGACAGATACTGGTTCCCCTTTGAATGACACCAGAAACTTAGCCAATTGTTGAAATTGATCATTTTTTCTTTATACTGTGGCATCATTCTTGGTGAGGGCAGGATGCTACTCAGGGTCAGAGTCATACCGGCCTGAGCTACATGATCAGAGAGCTCTTCCATGTCTCTTTTCATGTAGTCCAGGGAGGTACGTCTGAGGTCATTCACACCAACATGGACAATGGAAGAGTCATATTTGTACTTGTTCTGGAGTGACCCGAGTGCTTGTGTTATGTGGCGGATCCTGGCGCCCGACAGGCAGCTAACTGTAACCTTCTCCTTGTCCAGCCTAGTTAGTGGGACATCAGTGTGCCGGACTATAGAGTCACCTATTACTAGAGTGTTGAGTATGTTATTTTGCCTTAAGGGCTGTGATTGCATGGCACAGTGATTATGTGAAGTATGTGTTTCATGGTTGGTGATGGGGTGTGGAGGGTGCTTGGATGTCTGCTTTGGAGGTCTCTGTTGCTTTTGCAGATTTTTATTTAGAGCCTCCGAGTATGTTTTCATGTATTCATGTGTGTTATTTTCCAGTGTTGGTTTATTAGGTCTATGTGAGACTGGTGATGTGTTGCAATTATTACCCGTCTCCTCTTGACTGTCAGTTCCAGTCTTGGGTTGAGAGGGCTTTGCCTCCAGTTTGGCTGTATAATTGCATCTCTCACATATATTAGTGTTTGGTGGTAGGAGGAGAGGGTTGTCTGTGTACATGAGGCAGTTGTAATATTGCCTCAAAATGCCCAGATTCACCAATTGGACTGGAGAGTACACCAGAAACTGCCCTTTGGACATGCCTAAATAGGTAGAGTAAGCTGTTTTAATGATTGGCTGGTGTGGGCGAATACAGAGCCTTGTCCTTCTGGACAGTATCGGGGGGTCTAGTGCTAGGGTTAATTAGTGCTTGCTATGAGTTTTAAGCAAGTGCTTGACTGTGAAATAAATGGTTTGAGTGCTAAAGTTGAAGGTTTGTCTACTTACAAGGGAAAAATTGAAGAGTAGACTTCGTGGAGCCAAGAATAGTTTAACTCTAGCTAACCGGCACTGCCTGGTGCGCAAAACCGCACAAATGCGGTTTTTATAGCAGGGAAGTGAAAGAGATAGAATTTAGCCCAAAATGACCAATAAACTACTAACTTCTGGGCTGAAACCCCTCCTCCAGGGACAGATAGGCTGCTTAAAGCACCTCTCTCACAGGTGAACAGAGAAACGTTCTTCTATCCAAGTAAGTTATGCGCAACACAGAAACTTGTAATACAGCCCTGGATTCAGCAATAACCTGAAAACTGGACTATGCCAGTTCAGAAAGGTGGGAAACAAGTATTTTTGGGGGGCTTTTTGTTTTGTTTTGTTTTCAGAAAATAGAGCAGATACAATCAAAACAATACTTTAAATGCACAGAAAAGGCTATCACACATTAGTGTGTAGCCTACAACAGTTAAACAGATTATTTGCACACAGAAATGACTTAATTCAAGTGCAGGCAGCAAATAAGTACAATGTGTAGCAATAACAAACTTTTTAAATCACAGATTCGCTAAAAAAATGGCGTTTTAGGAGGAATTAGTTAAGACAGCAAGAAAAGCAGAAACATGATACTTAATAAAGTCTCTCTTGTCTCTCTGCTGCTGTAGACTCTGCAGAACACCTGGAAGGCACTTGCTGAGCGGAATACAAGCACAAAAACTGCACAAATGCAGTTTTTATAGCAGGGAAGTGAAAGAGATAGAAATTAGCCCAAAATGGTCAATAAACTACTAACTTCTGGGCTGAAACCACTCCTCCAGCAACAGATAATCTGCTCAAAGCTCCCCTCTCTCACAGGTTAACAATGAAACTTCATTCTATCCAAATAAGGTATGGGCAACACAGAAACTTGTAACACAGCCCTGGATTCAGCAGTGGCCTGAAAACTGGACTATACTAGTTCAGAAAGGTGGGAAACAAGTATATATATATATTTTTTTTTTTCAGAAAATAGAGAAGACACAATCAAAACAACACTTTACCCAATTAACCAGTTAAAAAGCTCAAAACTGAGCCCTGTTCCAGCAGTCTTCAATCAGACAAGTTCTAACTGCAGACTCCTGCCACTAGGGTACAGAGAAACCTTCTCGAAAAAGGACGGCCTGGATCAGTGCACAAGTTATACAAACAAAGCTAGATCCAGCAGGCCTGAATCTAGTCTATGATACAGCAAACAAGGTGTACCGATTTAATAAAGAAACAGTTCAAGTAAGCATGCTCAGTAAGCCTTTAACCAGAAATTCCCAGCTCAGAAGGACAGAATCTAGCCTCTCATGATAAACTGATTGCCTTAACTACTTTTGCACAACATTGCCCAGTAGTACTTCATATTGTAATGCAATACTTGGGTCATTTCTATTTCTGGATCCTTCTGTGTATATACATTTTATTATCATTATTTTAATACATACATACAAATAGGCCATAAAACTGAAAGATACATTTGAGTTATTACAAACCCTTTTGGATAATTGTTTTGAGAGATTCATTCTATGGTTCTAAAACCGTCCATACATGGACATTATAATAACCAAGCGAAAGGTGTATAATGCAAATTCATCTATCCACAACTCCTTTTTCCCATTTCTGCATCTGGGGATGGGGTATTACTTCAACAGTAATAATTGTCTAAAGTCAATGTTCACACCACTGGGTGGCAAGCACACAGTAGAAAATACAAACAGAAGTTATTGAGTGTGTACTTATGACAACTGGGTTGGTTAGATAAGTACACATTCTTTCTTCACAAGAACATTAGTCATATGTGCTGTAAGGTTACTTACCAAAAGCTTCATGAGGAACAGGCAGTAGTTATGCAGTACTAGAGCTTTGAACTATATCATTCTGTATTTAGAAATTTATAACAATTCTGGCTGCGTAAACATTGTTCTAAACTGGTAGTCTCTCAAATGTGAAGGATGCTTTCAAATTGTGGAAAAAGCATGCAAAATGTGAAAGAGCTGTTATCAACTTTAACTAGACAGTTCTTTGCAAATTAAATTATTTTTTATTTATTTATTTATTATTTTTTTTTATTTTACATTTGTTAACCAGGTTAATCCAGCTGGACTAGGTCCATTTTCAGTGGAGGCCTGGGGAGAAAAGCTCCACAATTAAAAACAACAATATCAAAATACAGAAACAAAAAATAAACAAATGTTAAAAGTAGAGACATTCACTCTAAATATGTTGAAAAATAGCTGTTTTGAAAGAACTAGTTCCACAGTTGGATACAATAATATCAAAATACAGAGAGCGTTAAAAAATTGAGAGATGCGCGATAACCAAAAGATGAGATTACCTGTCTTAGTAGGTTACAAGTTTATAGATCAAGACCTGTATTCTGTATTAGGTTAATAATAGATGGAATAGGAAAGAGACAGGCTGGATACATAATGAGATGATTGTTATGTTATACATGGGCAGATCCAGGTTTTCATGAGATGTGATTTAAGTAATATTTTGAATTGTATGATAGTTGAGATGGAAGTTATTGAGAAGGGAGATTATTCCAGGTTTTAGCTATGGTATGAGAGTATAGAGATTGTTTGCACAAGTGATACGGAGAAGAGATTTACCAGTAGAATGGAGGGGACGACTAGTAGAGTAGTGAGAGAGCAGTTATTTTAGAGCTGGAGTTTCGTCAGGGTAATTTAGGATATTAAAAGCACTGGTTAGCTGTTGGTAGGTGAGTAATTGAGGAAATTTGAGCCATTGAATATGTATTAGTGCCTGGCAATGATGGGTTCTGAAGCTAGAATTGTTAGCAAATTTAGTGATTTTGTTGTAACATGACTCAATTTTGTCAAGATCAGTTTTTCTAATATGGGTGAGTATTAGTGCTGCATACATAAGTGTGGACAGAAGGTGAGGTTTGGGCTAAAGTGATTCTTGCTTTATCAGTGAGAAAATCCTTGTGTCTGTAAAGTGTTCCCATTTTTTGTGAACTTTTTGGATAGTTTGAGCTATATGAACATCAAAGAAAAGATTTTTGTCTATTTCTACCCTGAGGAGTTTAGTATGGGTTGAAGGAGAGATGAGAGTGCAATTTCTGGATGTAACAAAGATAGTTACGGGAGTAGATTTAGATTTATTAGAGGTGAACAAGAGTAATTTAGTTTTTTTGGGGGTTAGGAATGAGTTGGATGTCAGTGATCCAACTTTCAACAGCAGAAAAGGATTCTTGGGCCAGCCGCTGTAGGGTCAAAAGAGATGGGGCTGTGCAGATAAGTGTTGAGTCATCTGCATACTGTACAAGTGTGGCTTGTTGGGTGGAGGTATGTAGGTTATTTGTGAAGATAGAGAAAAATAAGTGGGCCCAGTACTGAGCCTTGAGGTATACCTATGGAAGTGGGAAGTAGAGGAGATAGTACATCTTGCCATTGGACAGATTGCTGTCAGATAGATAACTGATTAAACCAGGAGATAGTAAAGGGGGGGTGAAGGATAGGGAGGTTAGAGCATCTATTAGTTTTGGGTGTGAGACCATGTGGAATGGTTTGGAGAGGTCTAAGAAGATAGCAGATATGAAATTGTTATTGTTTCTATGATGATTAACCTGATTTGTAAAAGAGAGAAGACCAGTAGTTGTGCTATGGTGTGGACGGAAGCCATGTGGGTGGATGAGAGAAGATTATATGTGTTCAAGAATTGCATAACTTGAGAGTGAATACATTTCTCAAAAGCTTAGATAAGGGAGAAAGTATGGCTATAGGACGGTAGTTGGAGAAATCATAGGAGTAGCCACCTTTATGTAGAAGTATGATGTAAGATATTTTCCATATTTGAGGGACACAGGCTTCCTGAATAGACCGATTGATAAAGATTGAGACTGGGTAAGATAAGGAGTTAGCTGCTATTTTTCGAAAGTTAGCAGGTATACTATCTGCAGCAAGAATGGTTGGTTTCAAGTTTAGAGGCTGGAACAAGTGAGAGAGTGAAAGAGGGTATGTTATTTGGAATTTTGGTAGAGTTACATGGAGAGTTATCTTTGTTAGGGGTTGATTAGGGGTTAGTTTTGGACAGCTGGGTGGACAGTTTCTGGATTGAGTTTATAAAGTGATGATTAAGTTGAGAAGCTATATTATTATTAGTAGTAGTAGTAGTAGTGGAGGTGGGGGGAGGGGTGGTTGTTTTACCAGGTTTTAATAGGGAGTTGATGGCATGCCAACATTTTTTGGGGTTTTTAGAATGTTTATTTTGAAGACCTAGGAAGTAGTTTTGTTTATCTAGTTTGGTTTGCTTTTTGGTCAGATTACTAAGTTGTTTGTAGTTTTGCTTGGCTTGGCTGGAGCTGTCTTTTTTTCCATTGCTTCCAGGCCTTTAGTAGGGCTCTTGTGTCCCTACTTAGCCATGGAGCATAATTTGTTTTGGCTCCTGTTTTCCTGATTGATGCAATTGAATTAAAAATGCTGAAGTAGTCAACTGCTTGGTCTAGCCCTAGGGTTAGTAGAGGTTCCCAGTTGCATTGTTTTAAGATGTCATTTAGGGCCTGGGGGTTTAGATTTTGGTCACCCCTGATCTGTCTATAGATTATAGGCTTAGGAGTAATGGTACATTTCCTTAGGAGGAAAGTAGGGTGATGGTCATCTGGAAGGCATCATGTCTGATAGTATTGTTTGGGGCTGTTCACTAATGTCTAATCAATAATGAATTGTTTTGGGGATTTTTTTATCTATTCTGGTGGGTTCTTGAATAAACTGAGTAAATCCATAGAGGTTAATTTAGTTGGTGGGGTTGATGGAGTTACAGGCTAACCAGTCAGTATTTAGGTCACCTAGAAGAACAGTTTCTTGTGGCAGGTTATAGCTAACCCACTGAAGTATTTCTTCTATAGTGGGGGAGTTATTTCCTGGAGGGATGTAGCTACAGAGAATGTTGATTTTTTTAAAGCTAGGACAGAGCCTATAGTTTCAGCATTTTGAAATTTGGGTGTAGGGGGTTGAATAGGTTGGAGGTTAAGTGTGCTTTTGAAAAGAATAGCAACTCTGCCTCCCTTCCTACCAGGTCTGTCTAACTGAAGGATATTGTACCCTGGAGGGAGGATTTCTTCGTTTGGGGTAGTAGATTTTAACAAAGTCTCAGTAACGGTTAGTATGTCAGGGGAGTAGTGGGTTATGAATGCATATACAGGTCAGGGAGTTTGTTAGAGATGCTTCTGGTATTGATATTTATGGTCAGTAGGTCAGATTTCCTTTGTTAGGAAGTATGTTGTAGCATGGTCCTGAGTTTGGCTGTATGTCTCCTGAGGTGAGGAGTATTGTACTGATAATTAGAATATGTTTAATTGTGTGTGCAAAATTTGTGAAGGATATGTGTGGTGTTTTTCTAATGTAAGGATATGGTAGGTGGGTCTTGTTAGTGTATGGCATAATGTTTTCATTAAATAATGTAGAACAGATGGTGAAATTTATGTGGGTTTTAATATGTGTTATAGCATGTGTTGTATGGTAGGAACTATTGTCTAGAGGTATGGCTGTATTTATGGATGTAATATGTGCTAAGGTAGTGAGGGATAGTAAGAGCAGTGATAGTAAGATTTGCATTTTAGGGTTTGATTAAATAAAGGTAGTGTACAGGCCTAGGTTATAGAGGCACGTGGGGGGTGTGGCAACAATCACGACTACTATTAGGTAGGGATTTACTTTGGAGGTGTGGTAGTTATTTACAGGTAGTTGATTGGTGAAGGAAGTGGGTAGGTGCCAGTGGGTTTGAATAAATGTAGATGTAGTGGGGTGGGTTGGAACTGGGGGCAGGGCAAGGGAATGGAGTGACCCGAGCAAGGAGAATGGATTGGGGCACAGCCTGACCTCAATACTGCAGAGCCAATCTGTATGTGGTGTTCAGGGAAGGACAGGTATGCAGATTGAATAGGGTAAGAGTGAGAAGTAAAAGTTTGCTATTTAAAAACTATTTTTCTTGTACTACTCTGGCTGAAGAAAATACATAGGGTGGGCTATAATTTCCTGCTAATGCTGCGGTTCCCAAGTGGAACTATAACAATACTAGACTCCTTACTAGGCAGGATAACTTAGAGAAAATATTAACCTTATTTTCCTGGTTGAAACACTTACTTTGTAGAACAATGTTATGACTGCTGCTAGGTTTTAAGATATTTATTGCAGCCGCCTCCTAGCATTGCAAGCCTTTCAATGGGGTGGGCTGGGTTAGGGTGAAGGAAGACCAACGTTAAGTTCCTAGGGAGGGAGAAGGAAAGTACAGATATAGATTAAGAGTTATGTCCAGATCTCTTGAACTGTTAATACTTGCAACTTAGTACACAACAATATTGAAGCAAATAGCACAGAGCCCAAGAATTAGACATAGGCAGCAAACACCCTTATCATGTGGAGAACACTTCAGTTCAGTAATACATAGCACATTCCAAGAATAAAGATATTTACATTGAGTTTCATTTAACTTTCTCTGCTCATTTTACTTTAAATATAACAATTATAGTACACAGTCTATTTAAACTAAAAAAACTTTTTTAGCAGTGTGTATACTCAGGATAATGATTATTAGCATTTGTTTCACTTAGTTATCACTGAAACACAAACAACAAACATTGTGACCATTATTTCCACACTACTATCATGCCCTGCTATTACTTACAGACTGCTCATTCTGTTTTTTTTAAATCGTATTACTGTTAGCCATCTACAGAGAAAGTCTATCCTACCACTGTAATGCAATTGCAACTTCTGTAAAGTTCTGTTATTTAATTATACATTGCTGTAATGCTGTGGTTAAAAGATTCATGCATTACAAGTAATACAGATGGCATATAACATTTTACAAATAAATAATTCAGATATTCCTACCACCGCCGACGGGTCCACAAGCACTAGCATGTTTTTGAATGAATAATAAAAATGGTGGGATTATAATGGTGATGATTATGTTGTTTTATACTTTCAAAAAGTACTATTAATAGGACATTATGGTTCAATATCATTTACAAAAGATTTCTACAGGCAAACTTTAAAACTAAATGTATTATAGACCCTTTCATTCTAGACAGTATTTTTTTTTTAAAACAAACTATATCCCAAATCTATGCTAACAGTGGACTGGTGATTTGCAAACTTACTGTAAATGAGTGATCAGTGGATAGTGTAGTTTGTATTCCTAGCTATTGCTTTCCAGGATAGACTTTAGTTCTTTGTGACCATGAATAGGGTGAACAGTAATGAAAATGAATGCATGAATGAATTAACAAATGAAAGGCATGTATTATAAAATGAATGAATTTAGAAATACTCTTCAAAATGAGGTACATTTGGGAGGTTATGGATCAAACATATGACTCTCCATTTATTTAACATTCCCTTTGTACTTGGCTATTCTTTGCAGTCAACTGTGTTATAGTACCCTTGAAAAAGAACAATAGTTAAAATAATTATTTCTAAACTTAAATAAATAGGTATGTCCTATTGGGCAATGGGGCATCATTGTAGGAAACTGTACAGCACAGTTACTCTGCTGACCTTCCACTCTGTGCAAGAACTATTTAGAATTATTTTTTTATGTCTTTTCCTGACAAAGTACATCTGGTAACAGTGAGCAGTCATGAGAAAGATTTTGGAAGACATGATATATCCAACTGCTACTTTCTCTGTAGAAAAATGATTCTTTGTTTATACTAAATCTGACAACATAACAAGTAAGGTCTTTTATGAAAGAAGAACAGGAAATAAATACTCTGTATGCCATTTAGAAATGTAAACTGTGTGCATGCACTGTTTGAAATATGAGTATGTTTAGCATATTTAGCAAGTCCTGAAAACTCAATCTTCCTGAGAAGCACATGCTTGAAAGTTTGTGGCTGAAGAGCAGATAAAATATTTATTTTATGGTTTTCTTCCCTTGAGGACTTCACTCATGAGGATGTCAGATTCTTACTAAATACATAAAAACATTGCTCAGAAAGGAATTAGCAACTGTACTGGCTTATACATGAGACTGGATCTCAAATTACATTATGGTGGTTGCACTAATGATACAGCAGAATGTTTTCCTTCACACTGTGGTTGTGGTGTTCCTATTCACCCAAGAGACTGCAGCCATTCATGTTGCTTGCTTTTGATTTTACATAAGACGTTGCTGTAACCTGGCTATGATTGTGAAAAGACAGTCATGTTCCCCATCACTTAAAGTTCATGACATTTAATATGAAGCATGTATGCCATCATGTGGTAATGATGTGACTACTGAGACCATTAGCTCAGGAAAGAGGTAGGGATGAAGACACACAGGTCTTAATTAGTTTGTCACGTATATCTATTTTCCTGTGACTCAAACTATGATAAAAGCAAATTACTGTATATAGATGTCCTGCAGGTGTCTAGCTTTTTTTAAAGTCTTCAGTAAGTGCTATGTGAAAACTTTACATTTCTCACTCCTACTGTTGTGAAATATTTTGTATTTGTATTACAGGATTATGCATACTATACTAAATCATGACACTGTACTAACAGGAATTTACTGAAGGCAGAGATTATGCTCTTAAGTAGAACATTAGCTTACTCCTATAACTTTTGGCTACTATCCACAAAATAGCTTTGAATTATGGCATCGTGGAACTGGCATGCTAGCAGAAATAAATGGCAGCTGGCAAAGCAGTGCCCCCCACAGACAGGCACTTGGTACTACAGCCTCATATTCACCAACTTCTTTATGGAATTATAGCTGGACAGTAACAAAATCAAAAGACACAAGCAGTACTGCATGATAATGAGTGGCTCTCTTGAAGGCCACTTCTGAAAAATGGTTGCATATCAGGGCCACCTTTAATAAAAAATGGAGCTGAATGAGAAATTCCAGTCAGAGATACCCCATTCAGTGTCATGCTGCACTGCTCTTTAATGAAACTGATGACTGTACCTGTGATGTGCTCTCATAAATTCCATACTTTCATGATCATGCCTGTGTTTTTTCAAATGAACTGTGAGAATGTGACAGAATATCATACTGCTGTTTCGATCCTCAAAATACTCCTACAGTAAACTACATTTTTAATGTGATTTTTTTTTTTTTGTCTGTTTATATTATCCAAGACTTGAATACCATCCATGGTACTGGAGGAGGGAGCAGGTACTTTCAGGATAAACAGTTCTATACTAACTGAACATAGTTCACGCTGTACTAGTCCAATGAAAATGCAACAAAAAATTAAAATTCACTGGTAATCATCTATGGTGTCCACTCCCCAATCTACTCAGTCTACCACAGTGCTTTTTAATGCTGAGGGCTGTATTTAAAGCAGTACAGTTGGCTAGAAGTAAATTTGTGACTGTAGGTCAGTGTGCATTTAGCCTGAAAAGTTGTTTTTAAGCAGGTGTGTCTGCTGTCAATGACACTCCTTCCAACAGTATCAACAGTATCACCTGTAAAGGAAATCTCATCATAGTTTCCTGTTGTTACTTTTCAAAAAGTTGCATAACTGTTTGATGAGTTCTGGTCCTCTTTTGAGATCATGCCACTGAAATGCTCTTAAGCAGAAAGGAAAGGGATAGACAGAAAGGAATGCTGGAGGATACTATGGGAACAAATTCTAAATTACTTACACCCAAGCCACCCCTAAAGCATTTCATGAGATGTCATCACTGGGAGGGTGAATAAAAATACCCACACACACATGATATGCTCTCCATTTCTCCTCTCCCCACATGTAGCATGCACACTGCAAGCTGAATTGAGGCCACTCAGTGCCCAGCCCCACAGAGAAATGGACAATATACAGTTTGTCTTCAAAACCTTTGCAGTTACACTAGCAGAACTGTTATACTTTATCAGTGAAAATGGATACCTCCATCTAAGAAATACTATTATTACCCACACTGAAGATGTTACTTTAATTATAATACTTTATAAATCTCTTCTCAGGCATTTACTTTACTTATTTATCAGCAGGACCAGATATACAGCACTAAAGTACAGTCTGAGTTGTAAGATGATGAAGAAATTACAAGGAAGGAAATCTCATAGTCAGAAGACTAGATTCATATACAGTACATAGTCTGTACTGTTTAGGGCAAGTGCACTTTAAAGTGTAGGAAAAGTCTACTCTGCAATTCTAAGAGAACCATGCAGTAGTGTTTCAGAAGCAGTATGTTACTTTGTAACAAAATGGCACATGGCACATAATACATGCACAAGGTGACCACAATTCAGAGTCAGCTATGCAGATTATCAATGCTGTCTAGAGAAACTGTGGAATAATAGTTAGAAATACCACACAACTAGATAGTAGAAACAAAAATAACAATCCCATAAGTGATACAGTATTTTACCAACATGCATGGGTGGACTTCACTGCCTCTGGTTTAGTCCAATATGTGACCTTTAGATGCTGTGAGTATGTAATGCATGACAGCAATCAGGTATATGAAACCCAGTTGAGGTGCAAATTAACAGGTGGTCTGTATTTCATTATGTGTATCTGAACCACACTAAGAGTTCCTTCATTCTAGTCTAGTTTCAGAGGTTTGTACTTGTTTCATGACATCTCCATGTCAGCTGCATAGTAATGGTAAGAACCAATGTATTTGGAACTGTTAATGTGTATGGTGCTTTTAGAAAGGCATACATCACTGTTTTCTAGCCTATAGCCTACAATGAAACATTATTTTTCCCCTGTCATTTGGTAGTATACAGTTTTATGATGCACTGCATTGCTGTGCTATGCATCCTACCTTTCATTTATGCTACCTCCCCAAAAATATGTGTTTTAGACTTGAAGGACACACAGTGTTACATTGTTATGCTCCCTACAGAAAAATGAGTCTTAATCTCCTCTTCTGAGCATCTTGTGTGATTCCAGTTTTAGGGTACACAACCTTTCTCAGTAAAGCCCCAACTGTCTTGTATGTTACTATAATACAGGGTTCAAAAAGATGCCATATCATGTGCCTCTCACCATATACACTCTTGGAGCCTGTTGTGTGCTATTTAGTTACAGATGCACTTGGTTGTTTTCTCGTGCACCCCAACTGTCATACTGCATTCTGTAAGCAGCATCCTTCTTTGTGGTGCTCATTGTGGTGCTGGAATAGGCCGTGTACAATGCACCTCGGTCATTCATAAGTCTTTACATTATCCAATATACACTGAGCATTGGTTCACTCATGCATGATTCACAAACAGTTGTCAGTGTCTAAATGAAAGGCACGTTGCCTAATTGTATAACTTGTTATCCATACTGCTTCTCATACAGAACATGGAAAATACTTTGACTCCAGCACAATTCTAGAAAAAAACACAAAAACCAGTACAAGCAGTCAGTATAGCAAAACACAGTTCCAGACTAGGAAATATACACCAAAGTGTAATATAAAATCTACCAAACCTTTAAGCATTCAACATAAATGAGTTTTGAATTTAAAATGCCCATTCAAGTGGCGTAACCTCAACATTGTTCATAGGTAACACTTTTTAAATCATTGAACCAGATTTACTCATTACAATTTTCCAGCTTTTACATCAAATCAAACCAGAACATCAATTGTTTCAAATAGACTAAGCATTTAGGTCTGGCAAGCTGAATGTCCAAAATATTCTCTTTCTTTCTACATGTGCATACGTGTGTGTGTGTGTGTGTGTGTGTGTGTGTGTGTGTGTGTGTGTGTGTGTGTGTGTGTGTGTGTGTGTGTGTGTGTGTGTGTGTGTGTGTGTGTGTGTGTGTGTGTGCGTGTGTGTGTGTGTGTGTGTGTGTGTGTGAGAGAGAGAGAGAGAGAGAGAGACACAGAGACAGACAGCTGAATAGTAACAGATAGACACACAGTGACACACAGAGATTTAGAATACACAGAGAAAGGATGTTATCTGTAGAAATAAGTCATAAACAAATTTATGAATTAGAAATTTATAGACTGTAATATGAGGCGCTTGGAACATACATCTCTCCATAGAGAGGAAAATATTCCAAAATCTTGGAGAAATGCTGTGCAGACAAATTTATGAGTAAGGAATTCAAGATCATAGCTCAGTACAGCAACTTTCGGCCTGCAGTATAACCTTCATTGTAAAAGATGATTTCCCATGCAATTTTGAAAGCATCCTATGGGAATCATAAGAAAGTGTTATCAAAGCAGGCCTAACTTCTAAAAATATATGCTGTTTGTTCTGTTCTTGCATACCATTCTGACGATAGAACACAGTCCTCACTGGTTTCACTTTTTGACTGTCCCAGTAGAACAAGTACTCCATTAAATTTGTATCTTGTGTTATAAAACAAACATTTAATAGAGTTAAATATTTCCTAGTAGATTGTATAAAACACTGAAGCAAATAAATCAGTACTTCAGTTATCTTCTACTCACCACAGTATTATATTATAAGCGTTTTAATGCTGCATGTGAAATCAGGCCCATGATAAGTTTTCCCAGCAATTCTTCCAAACAATAACCATACTGCTAATCAACTTTCCTGAAAGAAAGCCTGTGAATAAATAATCTTAGGAATATACTGTGTTTCCTATCATCATTGTATATATACATTTCTTCTTTAAATGTGATCAAATAATGAGATCTTTTAAATCTAAATAGCAGTCTACAATTTCTCCATTCCACCCTTCTTTCAGAAACCCACTTCCAACTTCTGATGTTTCTTTTTAGCTTCCTTTAAATCTTTGACTACCAGTCCTGAAATGTTAATTTTCATTTATCGTCTGTAGTCACCATTCCAGTGAATATTTACCATTTTGTAACAAGATCAGATCTCTACTTGTTCTCCAGTAACCTAAAGTATTTTATAGTCACTTTTCCTTTCTGTGATTCTGAAAACCTAGTATCTTCCTACTGGAGTTTCCATTTGTTCTTTATATCTTTATTATAAATTGATTTTAAAAGTGACCATATTGTTGCTGCATATTGCCAGTGTGAACACAGCTGACCAATATAGAGTACTAATAAGGCTTCTCACATTGCCACTTATCAAATCTAGGGACACAACTCATGATTTTCCCTGGAAAGAAGATTACATGTTTCTATCCTCTGCAAGATTCCTAAACTTTTCAGTGTATAGCACATTAGCTCTCTCTCACTTTACCTCCTCCTATCAGTGCAAATGTTTTATATATCACCCCTTAACTTTATTATTTTTTCATTCAGACACCCCTTATTTTATTCACTCCCCTTTAAATTAATTATTTATTCTTTCAGTTAACCCTTTTAGCTTCTGCTGTTTGATTCCTTAAATAAATAGAGATTGGTTCTAAGTTTGCAGTGTAATAGTATCGCCATTTGTAGTTACATGTGTATCAGTATTTATGACAGAGTCTGTGCTTGTTATACATTCTGTAACTGACTATGATGTGACTACTCACATTGTAACATATTTCTCTGTCCATATCAGAGTACAGTAAGTGTCTTTTATGCAGTCTGTGGACTTATATACATTGTAACATCTGTCTCTGCCCATATCAGAGTACAATAAGTGTCTTCTATGCATTCTATGGACTTATATACATTGTAACATCTGTCTCTGTCCATATCAGAGTACAGTGGCTTCTATGCATTCTATGGACTTATATACATTGTAACATCTGTCTCTGTCCATATCAGAGTGCATTAAGTGTCTTTTATGCATTCTACGGACTTATATACATTGTAACATCTGTCTCTGTCCATATCAGAGTACAGTAAGTGTCTTTTATGCATTCTATGGACTTATATACATTGTAGCATCTGTTTTAGCCATATCAGTGTGAAGGAAGTGCCTTTTTACATTCTATTACTGACTGTTCTGAACATAGGTCCCCTTAACCCCTTATTCCCTTCTGGTCCCATGCTGTACGTCTAACCACTTTCTACCAATGCTTCAATCCTGCACTCAAACTAATTCCTAAACTCGATGGAATATATGCACCCAAGTGTCTATCACCTTGGGTTCTAGTTCTCTAATGCCAACTTCTTATAATCAGAAATGTTCTTCCTATGTCAGAATTGTAAATATACCTTTCTTTATTGTAAATAATCTAGTATTTGTATTAAGATATGTTGTGAACTTGTATCCAGTTTTATACTTTTTACTTGTATCATAAATCTTTACTGCATTTTGCTTGTTAGAGCTTATCTCCCCGGGGCTCCACTGAAAATGAACACACTGGGCCCAGTGGACTTTCCCAGTCAACAAACTGGAAATAAATAAATATACATTGTAACATTTGTTTTTGTCCATATCACTTTACATTATGTGCCTTTTAAACATTCTGCAACTGACTGTGATATAAATAGACACAATGTAGCATCTGTTTTTGTCAACTTTAGCACACATCCTCTGCCTTTTATACTTGATGTAAATGACTGGTACTGTCAGGTAGCAAAGGATATTCCCAGAAAGAATTTTGTGACCAGCCCAGTCACCCACTAACAAATGTAAAAACAGACATATTATCACCATAGAGAGATCAGGTCCTAACAAGACCTCCAACTACCTGAGTTTGATTAGTGGTTTGAGTGCTGAAAAAGCTGGCTAGAGTAGGATAGGAAAGAGCAAACACTGACTCTCCAGTCCCAGGAGAGAGACCACTGTCTCAATGGTTGTTTTGACACATGCAAGTATAGGCTTGAAGGCAAAACAGTTGTAACTGAAGATAGGGGCTTGGTATACCAAGCTGTAAATGCCACCTCTCACTAGCATGTAGGTGGAAGTACTCGCATGAAGTAGAAATACATAGTAGGTACCCATGTCAGTTAACCAGAGGTTTGATTAAGTCCTTAAAATAATAAAAAACCTCATGGCTGACTGAATGATGGCCTCTGAGAGTGGTTATAGCCTTATGGGGAGAGAGTGGGGTGATTGCTCATGTAAGGCTGTTGGATGGCAATAAGTGTGAGGATATAAAAGATAAAAAAATTACAAAAGCAGCAATAAAATAAAAATTAAAAAAAAAAGGTGTTAGCAGTATTGCTCCTCTCCTGTGGCCTAGATCACTTTATCCAAATATTAATAGGAAAAGCATACCTGCTTTCATCATCCACATCCTCAGTCATTGCAGTCGTGATCTTTTACTCTTAGCTAGGCATCTCCTACACAGCCTTTTTCACACTGCACTGGCCACTCCTACCTCAAGTAAGCAGTGTTCACCCCATTACTGTCAAAAGGTGTCAGCCATTGTACAGCTTTATGCATATACTGCATCTGCTTTATGCAAAACAAAAATGGTCATAAATCTTCATTGCATTGTTTAAGGGTGGGCAGATGGGCAAACCAATCAGCCACTCAGTAGTTGATTGAGTACATAACTGTATGTGTGCAGACTGTGGAGGGGTGTTCTTCATGTCAAGAAGTCTAAAATTCTTGTGCGAGGAAAGAAAGCAATTTGAAATAAAGAAAAAACAATTAGCATTATTTTAAACATAATAAAGAAAAATGCATAAGCCCTAGCTGAGCACCTCCCCCATATTTATGACTGTTAATACTATTGTTTGCCTTACATTTGTTTGTGGTAGCATAAATATGAAGCAAGAAGTCGGGGAGAAAAAAACAAACTAAAAGTAATTTTCCTTCTCTTTGATTAGCTGTGACACTCACATTAAAGGTGTGCAGGTCACCATGCCCCTGTCTTCGTTACCATGCCCCTGTCTTCATCAGTGATTATTTGACAGTGAACCTGACATGATGTAAATAACATGAATTAGTTCAGCTCATTCCTGAACTGGGCTTTCAGTTTTATTTGTCCTCCACAGCCTTTACCATCCAACCCTCTGGCTTCCCACTGATAACTTTCATCTTCCTGAGACCTGCTTACTTTATTAGCATTATGCATTTACCCCAGACGTCCTTCCCTTCAGGGAAAGAATTGTCTTATTGGAGCCCTCAGCTTTCAATTGGCAGTAAAGGGAAAATTTTAGATGCAGAAAGGCCATTATTATGAATACAAGAACAGCCCTTACTTATTTATCTGTCTATCTCCTTACTCACTGTTGGCATTCAGCGCACTACTGACTTAAGGTTTCACTGCCAGGGTACTTGGGTGGGTAGTTCTGAATACAGTCATTCTTGGCTACTCTGTTCCATACTGCTTGGTAGGCCAAATTATTTATTTATATATGTATTTATTTATGTATTGCATTTGTTTAACGGGAAAATCCAGTGGGCCTAGGTGAGCCCATTTTCAGTGGAGGCCCGGGGTGAAAAGCTCCACATAAAAGTCAACATTACAGAAATACAAATATCAAAAATATAGGTATCAAAAATGTAGCAATATTTACAGTTTTTTAGCAATTCCATCTCAGTTTTATGGTAGTCCTTTGATGAGATTAACATGTACTTTTGGTCATACAGATGCCATAGACATTATTGACTGGGAGGCAGAAAAAACAGTAACATTGTATACAATTATTTACATGCATTTAAATCTGTGTAGGCAGTGTAGTAACAGTCACAGGTATGGCCGCAGACCTGCTAAGAGTGCATACCTGTAGCCCCAGAGAGTGGGAGTAGTGAGAAGAGAAGAACCTGTAGCCGCAGAGAGTGGGAGTAGTGAGAAGAGAAGAACCTGTAGCCGCAGAGAGTGGGAGTAGTGAGAAGAGAAGAACCTGTAGCCCCAGAGAGTGGGAGTAGTGAGAAGAGAAGAACCTGTAGCCGCAGAGAGTGGGAGTAGTGAGAAGAGAAGAACCTGTAGCCGCAGAGAGTGGGAGAAGAGAAGAAACCTGTAGCCGCAGAGAGTGGGAGTAGTGAGAAGAGAAGAACCTGTAGCCCCAGAGAGTGGGAGTAGTGAGAAGGTGGGAGTAGTGAGAAGAGAAGAACCTGCCCCAGCGCAGAGTGGGAGTAGTGAGAAGAGAAGAACCTGTAGCCGCAGAGAGTGGGAGTAGTGAGAAGAGAAGAACCTGTAGCCGCAGAGAGTGGGAGTAGTGAGAAGAGAAGAACCTGTAGCCCCAGAGAGTGGGAGTAGTGAGAAGAGAAGAACCTGTAGCCGCAGAGACTGGGAGTAGTGAGAAGAGAAGAACCTGTAGCCGCAGAGAGTGGGAGTAGTGAGAAGAGAAGAACCTGTAGCCCCAGAGAGTGGGAGTAGTGAGAAGAGAAGAACCTGTAGCCGCAGAGAGTGGGAGTAGTGAGAAGAGAAGAAGAGGTATTTTTGGCATGGGCATAACCAGCAGGTAGACAGGTGCTGTCTGAGGGATCTTTTAAAGAGAGCAGGGTATGAGATGGAGGTTATTGAGGTTGGGAGGTTATTCCAAAGTTTGGAGGTAGTGAAGGACTAAAGCATTTGGCCAGCTGGAAGTTGAGGTTTATTGACTTTAAGTAGAATTTTGTTTTCAGATCTAAGGTGTCTGTTTGGATGGTACAGAGTTAATATAGAGGAGAGAGCTGGACAAGCTTGTTGGTTTATATATTATTTTATGTGCAGTAATTACGTGGAGGTACTTGAGATAGAGTGGAAGTTCAAGCCAGTTTAGTTGTTGCAGTGAGGAATAGTCATGTGATGAGGAACTGGCATTTGTTGCAAATCTAGCAATTTAATTGTAGCATATATCAAGCTTGCTTTTAGTGAATAGTGTATATTAGTGAGGATGGCGGCACCATATAGGAGGGATGGAAGTAGGAAGGCAGAGGCTAGTGTTCTTCTGGCATTGTTATTTAGGTAATAGCAATGTCTGTAGAGGGTACCTAGTTTCCAGTGTGTCTTTTTGATGCTATTGAGTATGTGGGGTTCAAAAGTTAGGGTTTCATCAATAGTGACTCCTAACAGTTTAGTACTGAGGACAATTTCTATGGAGGTATTATTTTGGGAGAGGATAGAGAATTCAGGCCTGTTCAGGGGTGTTGTTTTTTTGGGAGTGAATAGAATCAGCTTGGTCTTGTTTGGGTTGAGAGCGAGGTGATTATTTGACATCCATTTTTTGGTGGATGTGAAGGCACTTTGGGTTAGTAGTTGAAGCTCAGAAGGGGTTTTTGCAGTGCAGATAATTGTTGAGTCATCTGCACATTGTATTACGTCAGCCTGTATTAGTGACTCATGGAAATTGTTGATGAATAAGTTGGATAGTAGGGGGCCCAATATTGAGATTTTTAAGAAGGTGGAAGAGGATTGCTGCCATTTGGTTGACTGGTATATGTCAGAAAGGTAGCTACAGAACCAATTTAGGGTTGGGGATGAGACACCTAGGTTATTAAGTTTAGAGAGCAAAATGGGGTGAGAAATTGTATCAAATGCCTTTAAAAGGTGGAGGAAGAGTGTAGAGATGATCAGACCTGAATCGCGTGCTCGATTTACTGTATCCAAAAAGGAGATGAGGGCTGTATTTGTGCTATGGCCTGGTCTAAAGCCATGTTGGGTAAGGGTGAGTAGTTGGGTGTTGATTAAGTTGTTGATTAGTTGGGTGTGGACACATTTTTCAAGTATTTTAGAGTTGAGGGAGAGAATGGCTATTGGCTGGAAGTTTGAGATTTCAGAAGTTTTGCCACCTTTGTGCAGGAGTGGAATGTAAGCTTTTTTCCAAATACTGGGTATGTAAGATTCTTGGATTGATATATTGATTAGTATACTAATGGGGTACGCTATGGAATCAGCAGTTATTTTTAGGAATTCAGCAGGTAGGTTGTCAGGAGCACAGGAGCAGGGTTTGAGTTTATGAAGCAGCTTCTTTGTGGTGCTTGTGGGTATGGGACTGAAAGAAAAGGATGGTGCTGGGGATGGTTTAAAATAAATAGTATACTGGTCTGGTGAGTTTAGGTTTGAAGAGGGAAAAGTAGTGGTCAGCTTTGCAATGGTGTCAATAAAATATGTGTTGAAACAAGAGGCTATATCTGAGGGGGGTTTATCAGGGTATGGGCAGGGATTGGAGTCAGACCCTGGATGAATAAGGGAATTTATTGTTCCCCAGAATGTTTGAGGGTTTAGTCTATGCTGGTTTTGTAGCTTGTGGTAATAGTCTTTTTTATCTTTAATAATCTGTCTTTTGGCTTGATTATGTAGCTGTTTGTATTGTACCAGGTCAGCTGGGTTTTTGTGTTTTTACCATGTTCTCCAAGCTTTATCTCTAGAGGTCATGATTTGCTTTGTTGGTTTTGTGAGCCAAGTTGCGTGGTTAGTCTTGACTCTCTTTATTCTGGGTGGTGCTACCTCATCTAGGATTTTGAGAAATGTTGAATTGAATAATTCAACTGCTTCATGTAGGGGAATGTTATGCAATGGAGTCCAGTTAGTATGATATAAGATTTCATTTAGAGGTTCTGGAGAGAAATTGGACAGGTCTCTTATTAGTTTTAAGTGATGATTACTGGTCGTTGTAGTAGTTTTGCAGATGGCGAAGGCTGGTAGGTGGTCACTGATAGTGTTTGGTAAAGTTTCAAAAGTGGAGACTTTATTTGGGTCAGACACAAGGATCCAATCTAAGGTTGAGCCTTGTTTCATTTTATTGTTGGGCCTGGTTATATCAGAAATTAGTTGGGTGTAGTTGTATAGGCTGATATTTGTTTGGAGGTTTAGACTGGTGATATTTGACCAATTTATATTTGCATCCCCTAGTATAATAGTTTCATTTTGAATATATTTGGATGACCAGGCTAGAATCTCTTCTAGAATGGGAATGTTATAACCTGGGGGAATGTATAAAACTATGATGCATAGGGTTTTGTGGTTATTTAGTTTTAATATTGTAACTAAGAGTTCAGCAGGGGAGAAATGTGGAATGGGTTTTGAGTAGGGAACTATGGTATAACTACTTGGGTATATTAAGGCAACGCCCCTGCCCTTTTTGTGTGGTCTGTCATTTCTAAGGCATAAATAGTTGGGGGGTAGGAATTCTGTATTGTTTATACATGGCTTCAGCCATGTCTCTGTCATAGCTGTGAAATCAGGTCTGTTTAGGTGTAACCATGCATGGAAGTGGGGAATTTTGTTTCTAATGCTTTGTATATTAATGGTAGTAAAGTGTAGAGATTCTGTGGGATTTGGTTGGTTTTGCATTTTGGAAAGAGGCCCTGGGTTTGGGTGTATATCCCCACATTTTATTAAGTTAGAAAGGGTGTTTTGAGTGGAGTGATGTGGCTGTCTTTTGATTTTCTGACACTAATAATGTTTGGGATAGTTATGGTAGGCTTTGTGCTGTTGGAAGATTTTTACTTTGGCTAGTAGAAATGTGTCTGTAGAAAATATGGTTGAGACTATTGAGGAATAACTAGGAAGAGGCTGTGTGTAGGTAGAAGTTGAGTCTGTAAGTTTAAGAGGTATGTGATTTGTGTCATGCAATGTTAGATGGAAGAGTAGATAGAGATGAAAGGATATAGTTAGAATTATTGTAATAGTGTGGAGAGGCATAGTGGTAGAGTGGGAAAAATAAAAGAGATAGGGAGAAAAAAACTGTAGTAAAGAAAGAGGAGTAGAGATAAAGAGGTGGGGTGAAACTTTAGTAGGAGGTGTATAGCTGTTTATGATGTATATAATTGAAGGAGAGTAGATGTAGGGATTAGTTAGAGGTTTTGCAAGAAGGTAAAGATAGGTAAAAATTAGTAAGGTGGTATGTAGATACGCAATATGCAAAGTTGAAAAAAATTACACTTTTAACAAATAAGTACTCCTACATATACACAATTATAATATCAACAAATCATCCACAACATGTAGATTATAACTAACAAATGTAAAAAAGGAAATGTATAAAAATACCCTTATGTCGATAAAACATGAAAAAGTTCCAGTAAGCACAGCCGTTAACTTGAATAGTCCAAAAATGTTGGAATTCACTGCCTAATAATGTCCCCAACTAACCTCCACTCAAAAGCAAACAGTACCTTGACACAGCAGTAAAGTATATTCTATAGTTATGTCAAGAATTTAAATGGCAATGCTCAGATCTGCTCTGATCTACAACAGAATGGCATTAAATATACTTATCCCAAGGATATTGCCAATATCCTAGCAGATCGATTTAGTGCCAACTTCACCCCCTCTCACCCTCTAAAGGGCCTATCTCAATACCAAAAGATTGCCAAATTCCGATAATCACAGCCACACAGGTAGAAACCACACTCTCCAAAGCTAAGAATACAGCATCCATGGGACCAGATGACATCCCAGGCTGTGTACTACATGAACTACAAAATGAACTGGAACCTCACCTAAGTGTCATGTTTAATCATAGCCTCAACTCAGGCTTCATGCCCACTCAGTGGCACACAGCTACAGTTATCCCGCTTCACAAGGGAGGATCCGCCTGGATCCCGGGAACTACCGTCCCATCAGTCTGACAAGCCTGATCTGCAAGGGCATGGAACACATTATCATGGAACTTATAAACAAAAATGTTGGCAACCTTCAAACACTGGACCCCACCCAGTTTGGGTTTGTGAAGGGCTGATCTTGTCTCCTGAATCTGATTGACGTATTTGAATCAGTCTCCAGAGCTGTGGACGAGGGTAAGGCACTCCACAAGGCCTTTGACACCATCCCCCACTCTGGAATCATAGATAAACTTACTAAGCTGGGCATAAATCCCTATGTCACTTGATGGGTTGCCAACTGGCTTACTGACAGAACCCAGACTGTAAAAGTAGCTGACTCCAAATCCAGCTCCAGACAAGTGACAAGTGGAGTACCTCAGGGTTCAGTCCTGGGACCACTCTTGTTTGGCATCTACTTCTCTGAAGTACAGGCCAACACTAAGGGACTCTGGCTAACAAAGTTCGCAGATGACTGCAAACTGGGAGCCATTATTGAATCCCCAAATGATGTGGATATTCTACAAAAGAGGCTTACAGAAACAGATGCCTGGTGCCAGAGCCATGGGCTCAAGCTTAATGCCAAGAAATGTATAGTTATTCCCTTTGGAAAAAAACATGTACCCGTGAATTACCACATAGGTGGCAGGACACTAAGCATTAAAAGTGTGATGAGAAACTTAGGGACACAAGTGGACAGTGGTCACTTTCGATAACCACATCGCCACAACAGTCAGGAAATCCTTCTATGTGGCACACCTCATCACTAAGGGCTTTTCATCCAGAAAAAAGGAGGTCATTGTCCCACTGTACTCATCCCTCATTAGACCCATTATAGAGTATAATGCCCCATTTGGTATGTACCTCTCAAGACATCTGCAACAGCTGAAAAGGCCACAGAAATACCTCACTAAAAGAATCACAGGCCTAAAGCAGATGCCATATGCTGACCATCTAAAAAAACTCCAGCTATACTCTGTGGCATATCGTCTACTCAGAGGCGATCTCTGCTTAACATACAAGGCCATGTCAAACCCTGAGCTGTTGGACATGCTCCACTTAAAGAAATCCCAATCCCTCAGAGCCACATGCTCCAGGGACCTAAACCTTGTCATCACAATGAACAAAACATGCTGGAAGGATAGGTTCCTGACCCAGAGACTCCCCATACTCTGGAATAGACTGCCCATACATGTCAAGCAGAGCGCTTCCTTGGCCCTCTTCAAAAGGAACCTTGATGATTGGATGGGAGATAGGAAATTCACCCTGGGGATCATGTCAGTTGCCCTGCTAGACAGGGGTCCAGAGAAGTAAATATTGTGGAAAGAAATATCCAGGGAATTGTTATGGCTAGGCTTGCATAGGCCCTAGGGCCGATAGCCTAGTACCAACCTATGAACCTATGAACCTATGTCTAAGATGTCATCACAAGACTGCACATTGAATTAACAGAAAGAAAAAAATCTAAGTTTAAGCATAAAGTCCCAAAAGGGAAACAAAATCCAGGATATGCACTGGCAAAAAGTACCTTGACACAGCAGTAAAGAGTCTCAAAGTTTGGACAACGTCATCGCTTGAAGTAACCACAATTGCAGTAGGGATAATAATGAAGAGAAGGGACTAGATTTGCCCAACTAAATGATCCCTTAATACAACATTAGCGAATCCCAACAAAACAGAATGGCACCATCAGCTGAGGTAATCCAAGTTACAACTAAACTGTTACCAAATCATCTCCACAATAAATGGACACAAAAAGGAACTAAATTCACCCTTATAAGTAATCACTCAATAAAACATGAAAAAGTTCCAGTAAACACAGCCGTTAACTTGAATAGTCCAAAAATGTTGTAATTCACTGCCTAATAATGTCCCCAACTAACCTCCACTCAAAAGCAGCAAAGAAACAACAATAAGGTTAACACAGTCATTGACTTGAGTAGTCCAAGAAGCTGTAATTCACTGCCAAAGAGTGTCCTCAACTGACCTCCACTCAAGAGCAGCAGAAAAACGACAGTAAGATTAGCCAGAACATAGTTGCTAACCTGCAAAGCCAAACTCTTGAAAAATAGTGTCATTAGAACCTCAAGGGGAATACGAAAACCACTTCATATACGTTGATTGTGTCTCAGAGGAAATATAAAAGACTCAACATATCCAGAAAATGCAGCAAAGCTACCTGCTTCAGTAGACATGAGTTTCCAGGCTGATTATGCCGAAAACATACTCATTTACATAATACGAGCCTCATAAGAAGTAAAAAAACTCCTAATGGACAAGAGCTGCTGCAAAACTGCCTACTTCAATAACCGTAGGTTTCCAGGCTGGTTAGACCTCTTCGGCATCCTTTAGTAGATTTGTTGGCCCAAACGACTACATTGTTCACAACTGCTCTATTCTGCTCTCTGCCTTTAGCTCAGCTCGCAACAACCAGTTAGGTTTAACAATAGAAATTCCTTCTGTCCCACTGCTTAGTTCCATTCTCTCAGACTCCATTTGTCTAGTTCCTGATTTTGAACAAATCATTTAACCAGACATGTCACCCAGGTCACCTAAGAAAGATGCTGTTGTGCAGACAGCTCAGCGATTATAGCAACTTTGTTGACTTTGTACATCTCAGATGCCTGACTGTACAAAGTGAAATGCTTTGAACATGGTAATGCTGACAGCATTTTGTAATCCAATTTTAGCTTCAAATTTGGTAATCTCTAGCTTGGTTATGCCATAGTACAGCATCATAAGGGTCACTTCCTTTCCAAAACCTCTTCCTTGGTAACTGGGCTCAGCAATCATGACTTCAATCTCTGCAAGCTTGGAATTACATGGTTCTGTTAGAAACAAATTCACATCTCCAACCATGGCATCCTCTTCTGAAAATGCAGGGTTATTCCACTTCTGCTTATCCAGAACAATAAATGTACATTTTTGGAACATGTTCTGGGTTGTACGGCACCAGCACTGCTAACTTTCCTTCTAGTTTATTCTCATGGTCTTCTGGTAAACCTCAAAGCCCTACTCTATTACACCTGAACAAAAATGCCCCATACACGTCAGTGGTGACAGAAATTCAGGCGCGCCACTGTCCCTGCCACAGATCACGAGGAGAAATGTGTACAAAGCTAACTCAAGAAAGTACTGTGTTTGGCGGCCCTTGTATGTTTTTCATACAAGTGCTTGTTTTGCAGTGATTTGTTTTATTTCTTTAATTATTTGCTTGATAACCAGGTAAGTGAACTGGTCCAATTATTACTTTTTTCATCCAGGACCCCACCCACAAGGTCAAGGGTAAATGTAATATATTTAGACAACTTACTGTAATTGGTCAATAAGTTGAAAGGGAAAAAATGCAGACTTGGGAACAGCATACACTTCCCACACAAACAAATATTTGCAAGCCAGGACTAAACCCAAGGTCCTAGGGCTGTGAGAAAAATGATTTCATCACAGGTCCAATGTGCAGGCCTAGGCTAGCTAGTGTCCTTCTCCTAAAATGTACAAAATGACTTGAGCTACTCTCTCCCATCTTTCCCCATGTACTTCCACCAGTAGCTAGGTGCGTTAATCAAACCTAAATTGCTGTAACTGCAGATATGTCACTATCAACATGTACAAGGCAATCAGTGAAGTAAACCTGTAATTGTAAAAAAAAAAATTCAGTTCAGGACTTAAAGCAGCTAAGTAATTTTAGCAGCACAGAAATCAGTGCTATTACAAGTTGTTCACGCTGTTTGCTATAACATGACTGAATAATGGATGAAATGTAGGCTAACCTCTAATCATCCTCATGACTTCTGCAGTAAATTCAATATAGGTAATCAGGGCAAAGGACTAAAAACGATAAGCAGCAATTTCCCTTAAATGTTCATAGTAAAACATTTTGTTCTGTGGCAAAAATATTCACAATACTATATGTACTCTTTGGTTACTTAACCTCATTATTTTATGCAGTTTATAGCTCAGTACGAGGCTAACCGCCCTTGTGGACCATTTTAAGCCTAGCCAGTTATCCCATTTGAGAATCACACCCTATACCTTGTGTCTGTAAGGTAAACACCTTAACCATTATTCCAGTCCTCAACATAAAGGTTAACTTTAAATGATTACTTTCTTCACTAAAACAAATCTTTTTACATTTTTTGCTTTGCTTGTTATCATTCTGAAAAACTGTCAGCACAGTTTTATACCAGGACAGAATTTTTAGAATGAATTGAGGGGTATTCCTTTCATAAAATACAGGAATCTGCAGTATTTTAAATTAAATGTATATACAACACAGCTACCAATGCAAAAATAAGCTCTTTCAAATGCTCACTAAAACAACAAGATTCACAGATTTGATGTTAAAAATCTGCTATTGTTTTTTTTTTTATTCAGAAAAGAATAATTATGATTCACAAGGCAGTTTCTGCAAATTTTGAAATGTGTTCTGTGTTTTATCAACATATCCCTTACGTTTTTGCCTTGTCATACTACAGAAAATGTATGGAATGACAGACTAGTTATGGAGTAGTAAAAATTCAGTCTTCTAATTTCAGTGACAATTTCTGTTAATCTTCTGTTTCTAACCTGTTAACTTTTTCTGTCATGTAAGACCAACTGTGAAGTCATCAAATTACTTTTTGTACTGTATCCATGTAAGCACAGCAGACAGAAATGACAAATATATGACTTAACTAGAAGCTAGAAATCCATCACAGTAGCTCATCAATAGCCTGATTAGCAGGCACATGTTTTAAGAAAACAGTTACAAAAATCCTGCTCTTACCATGAGATTATATCAAAGCAACTAAGCATATAACCAACGTTTTACATGACTTGTTATATTCCACCATTACTAGCAAACTGTGGTGGTGGAACACAGATAGCAGTACATTCAAGCACTCATCAATGCCTTAAGTAAAACTTTCTGTTGAGCAGCGATCTTGAACAAAGAAGAACATCACTCCTCCCCAAGCTATATAAACAAAATAGCATAACAAAATGAGATTGCATTAAACTTTCAGGCACACCTCTACTATGAGCTACAATCTTATCTCTTCCCGGTTCATTTTCATTCACATTAAAATCATGTCATCTCATTCTGCTCATTTTCCACTCATAGGTTTGCATCATAGGCATGGATATATATATATATATATATATATATATATATATATATATATATATATATATATATATAGGTATAAATATGAATACAATTATAGATAGATAATATAATCACTCAATATCTGTATCCATCTCTCTCTCCCTCTCTCTCTCTAGCTATATATATATATATATATATATATATAAATATATATATATATATATATATATATATATATATATATATATTATTTATTTATTTTATTTATTTAACATTTGTTTACTGGGAAAGTTCAACTGGACACAGGTCCTTTTTCAGCAGAGGCCCGGGCAGAAAAGCTCCATGAGTAACAGTAAATTTTCATGCACACATTACAATAATCAAAAAGTATAAAGTAAACAAAATGTAGTATACATAAAAATATACAAATTTGTTACATCTTGACAACAAAACCTAAGCTTTGAACATAGCTAGTGCTACTTGTAGGTATGACTTATGTCACTATATAAGGTTAAGAGAGTCTGTTTTATATTTTCAAATGTTTACTTGTTCAAATCACTAAAGATTGAACTTTAGTGATCGAACAATTAAATGTTCGAATATATTAAAAAAATGTAAAAAAAAAAATAAACAAAACAAAGAAAACCTCAAGGGTGTAAGCAGGGGGCAAGCCCCCCTGTACCCCCACTACTTAAATATACCAACTCCAAGATCACGCTACAGTGTAGGAAATGGGAAATTCTCCATTTCCGCACTGTAGCACACTGAAGTGCGATCTCGGAGTTGGTATATTTAAGTAGCGGGGGTGTGGGGGGTGCAGGAGGGCTTGCCCCCCTGCTTACACACTTGAGTTTTTCTTTTTTTGTTGTTTATTTATTTATTTATTTTAATATATTCTAACATTTAATTGTTCGATCACTAAAGTTTGATCTTTAGTGATTCGAACAATTAAACATTCGAATATATAAAATAGACCCAGTTAAGACAGGTTGGTAGGAGCCAAGGATTAAACACTGGAGGAGAAGTTGGATATGTTTTGGGTATACTTTGATGTATCAGAGCACTCATGAGGGGTTAGTACAGGAACATGTCCACTTATTTTTTAGATAACCTTTAAGTGATGGCTTAAAGTGGTTAGTGGATGAGACTGAGAGAATGGAGTTAGGAAGGGAGTTCCATATACGAGATATATACTTGGAAAATAAAGATTCTCCTGCAGTGTTGTTGGCCTTGCAGATGGTGAGTAAGTTCTTGTTGTTACAGCAAAGTGGTCTGCTGGAACTGTAAGGAAGGATGAGATTTTGTAGTGCAGGGGTTCTAGTTGGTTGTGTTACAATTTTGTGAGTTAGAGAGAGTTTGTTGTAAAGAATAATGTTGGGAAGTTCAAGCCAGTCTAGTATCCCTAAAGCTGTTCAATGATGTGTTCTATATGGGCAGTCAGATGCAAACTTAGCAATTTTATTATAATGTGCTTCTAGCTTAGATAAGTCAGATTTCCTTAGATTAGTTAAAATTGGAGCAGCATATGGTAGAATGGAGAGCAGATGGGTTTGTGCGAATGTAATTTTGGCCATTGTAGTCAGGAACCTTTTGTGCCTATATAGACTTCCAACTTTCTTATGGATTCTTTTTATAGTTAGGGAGACATGTAAGTCAGATTTTAGGGTATTGTCTATTTCCACTCCATGAAGCTTTGTATGGGTTGTCGGGGAGATCACAGTATTGTCTTTGGCTATTATGTTAAATGTTGGGCATGAGATAGATGTCTTGTTAGGCTGGAAGAGTAATAATTTAGTTTTGTTTGGGTTCAGGATTAAATGGGCATTGGCTAACCATGTTTCAACAGAAGTGAAAGATTCCTGTGTTTGAGAATGAAGAGTCGATAGAGAAGTGGCAGCACAGATAAGTGTTGAATCATTTGCATACTGCATTATAGAACCATGTGGAGTAGCTGTGTGTAGATTATTAGTAAATAAGGAGAAAATGCCCAAGATAGATCCTTGGGGGACACCGATGGATAAAGGAAGGCATGGAGATAGGCCACCCTGCCATAGAACAGATTGTTGATGGTCACATAAATAGTTATGAAACCATGCTGTTGACAGATGGTGAGAAGGATAGTTCATTTTGAACATCTATTAGTTTGGAATGGGAGACCATATCAAAAGCTTTAGATAGGTCTAGAAAGATGACAGATACAAAGTTGTTGTTATTCCTGTGATGGTTTATGGTATTAGTGAAGGATAAGAGAGCTATAGTGGTACTATGTGATGGGCGAAACCCATGCTGAGTGTTTGCAAGAAGGTTATTTGTTAGCAAGAATTTCATGACCTGGAGATGAATACACCTTTCGAGTAGCTTAGAAAGAGGTGAAAGAATAGCAATTGGTTGATAGTTTGTCAGTTCTGTGGGAGGTCCCCCTCTATGAAGTGGGATTAAATGGGAAATTTCCCACAGTTGAGAGATCTTGTTTTCGAGAATGGATCTATTTATAAGGATTGATACTGGAAAGGCTATAGATTATGCTGCATGTTTGAGGTATTCACTGGGTTAGTTATCTATGGCAAGTGTAGTAGGTTTTAGTTTCTGTAGTAGTTTTTTTATAGTGGCTGTAGGGACTGGGGAAAAATAGAATGAGGCATTGCTAATTGTAGACTTGGCTGGTTTGGTATCAGGAGTAGGAGTTTGCTGTTTGGAAAGGGCAATTATAGATTCAGTAAAATGTTTGTTAAAAATGGTAGCTATGCTATTGGAAATTTTGTGGATGTTTGGCATTGGTGTAGTAGATTTTCCTGGGTGAAAGGCTGAGTTTATAGCTGGCCAGAATTTTTGAGGGTTTTTTTAATCTGTGTTTTGAATGTTATGATAGAATTTTATTTTATCCTGTTTTATTTGTTTTTTTTTTTTATTTTTTTTTTTTGCCTTATTTCTAAGTTCTTGATACTGTTTGGAAACTACTGTGTTAGTCTTATACCATAGTTCCCAAGCTTTATCTCTAGTTTTCAGAAAGGCCCTAGTGTCTCTGCTTAGCCAGGGGGCATAGTTTGATTTTACTCTGATGGTTCTAACAGGGGCATGTGCATTTAATATATTTACAAAAGATTTATTAAAATGGTTCACTGCATCATCTAGGTCAAGTTATTTGAGTGGAGTCCAATTGCAACTTTGTAGGTCAGCTAGGAAGTTGTCAAGATTAAAGTTATGTTTTTTTCTGAGTTGTTTAAACATAGTAGGTTTTGGTAGGAATATGTGTTGTCATATAAGAAATGTGGGTAGGTGGTAGCTCAGACCATCAGGAAGGCAACCTGATGGGAATGAGTGAGAGGAGTTATTTAATAATATCCAGTCCAAGGGGGATTGTTTTTTACTAGGTTTATCTATCCGGGTAGGTTTTTGAATAGTTTGTGTAAAACCATGCAAGTTTATGTGATGGATGGGGTGATCTGTATCACATGCAAACCAGTCTAAATTAAAAACACCCAGTATGAATGTCTCCTAAATAAGGGCACTACTTCCCCAGTGCAATAGATATTATATAACTGGGATATTATTTCCAGGTGGGATATAGCAGCCAATTATATTAAGTGTTTTTCTTGAATTTATGGTTAGTGTGGTATATATGACTTCTGCACTGTCCAGTTGAGGGGTTTTGTATTCAAGGAAAGTTAAAGTGAGATGGTCTTTAAAGAGGACAGCAACTCCACCTCCTCTTTTGTTGAGTCTATCCAGCCCTAGTATGGACTAACCTGGGGGTAGTATTTCATTATCTTTTGTACTTGGTTTTAACCATGTTTCAGTGATTATGACTATGTCTGGGGAGTATGTAGCTAGAGTGGCATGGAGGGTGTCCAATTTGTTGGCTATACTTCTAATATTAATGTTCATTAGCAATAGGTCTGATTTTTTTCTGTTTAGGATTGGAAGTGTGGGGATGTTGAGACTAGAGTGATTAGATGGGTTGGTGATATATGAGAGTGTTCCAGGGTTTGGGTGGATGTCACCACTAAGCAGTAGCCTAGAGGCAATGTTGGTAAGTAGTTTAAATCATTTGATAAGCTCATTTTTGAATAATTGAGTATTATAGTGACTATCTTTAGTAGGTATTAATTTAAATGGAAAATATTGGAGGCTAGTAATACTGACAAGTGTAGGACTGATGGTGAGATATGTACATGGAGTAGTATGGAAAGGTGGGTTTGTGGTGTGATGAAAAGTGGTTGTCTGGAATGTGTTGTGGTGATAAGTAGTGAGGTGAGATTAGTAATATGAGTGTAATAAGAAGTGATAGGTGAAGCACGAGCATGTTATAGGTCTAGGAGGAGGAAACAGGATAACAGGAAGTGCATCTAATTGGATTGATAGAGTGAGGGAGGGAGGGTCTGGCTACTGCTCAAGAGTAAAAGCACTGGGGGCAGGTGGGATATGGGGGCAGGGTAGGGGAGCAGAGTGAGTCCAAAGGGCGAACAGAGTGGGCTGAACAACCCCAGCAGGATGGATTCCAAATAGAAAAGAAAAAAAAAACAATCAGGAGCCAGGAAATATAAGTAAGACAATACACTATGTTAGGGCTTTTCAGCTTACAGAAACCACATGTTGCTAGCAAGCTCTATAAGGATGAGTAGAGCTAAGGGGAATTGGGACTGAACTAAAGGTTTGTTTTGGGATAGTTTTAACCTTAGACTCTGGAGCTCACCTGTTTGTATACAGAGGGAATAAGGAACTTGTACAATTAATAGAGTATGTTCATATCTAGTGGCTGACTTCATTAAAGCTCTCCAAGTTAGAAGCTGAATGGAGCTCAATGCAGCTGTGCTCACCTCACAATGATGGTCACAAAGTAAGAGAAAATTGTTAAAAACAATTCAATGACATTCACCTAATAATTAATTCTACTGGGAGGTTTGTGTTTAAAAGCTGAGATTTCCCAGGGCTGATTTGAGCTTCTGTTGAAAATGTGCTTCAGAACCGAAGGTGGGGAAGGGCACAATCTTAAGGCTTGTGGATGGCCTGAGCAAACTGCAAAGAGAAAAAATAGAGTGTGAGCAGAAAGTGACTAGTACAGTTCCAGGAGAAATGGAGACAATTAGGAGAGTAGTGGATATTATATTAGTCTGAGAGTGATAGAAGGATTATCAGAAGACAGATAGTTGGTACAAGAAATGGTACAATAAATAGGTGCATAGATAAATGTCCAGGAAAGAGTAAAGAATCACAAAGAATAGGAAACGGTGTCTAGGCAGATCATTACAGACAAATTTAACAATGTAATAAGTCTAATAGGTTAAAGTAGCACTATAGTTAGGTAAGACACTGGTTAGAATGTGTCACAAATGCTGTGTTTCTGCTTTTTAAATACCAAATAAACAAATAACTGTATGTTTTTGCTTACGAATACCAAGTATGTTTCTGCTTACAAAACCAGTTAGAACTGTAGTTGGATGAGATGCAGATTAGCGTTTGCAGCAAGCACTGTTCCTGTTTTTCAGATATCAAATAAACGTTCACCTTATTAATAGCAGATATATTTCAGCTGACTAATACAATGGAAACTGTAGCTAGGTAAATACTTCCCCAGATTCACTAATCTGCCATGCAGGACTAAACTAGTCCTGCACGTAAGCGGCAGTTTAAGAGGAGGATGGTAGCGTGCCATGCATAATAATGAAGGTGTGCCGCTGGAGCTCCAAATCCTACACTGAGCGTGGACGAGTGCAGGGGGTGTCTGAGAGCAGAGCTCTCAGAATAAACATGCCCCTGCAAATTAGAACAGAGGAAAGTGTAAATAAATGAGCAAAACCACTCATAGGTGCCCGCATATCTCCACCAACAGTCCTCATGTGTTCAACAGCAACAGTACAATGAAATAAAATGAATAAACCCTTGTATTAATATTTTTAAAACCCCGAGTACAGCTAAGCGCAGCATGTAGTGGTGTGTTCAGACCCGACCTGCACCCAGAGTAAGGATAGGTGCTGTAGAAGAGGTGTGGGTGGGGGAACTATGGGTAGCTAGTTATGGGTCTAGGTGTGCAGGTGTTGGCTGAAGTGGGTCTATACGGACAGCCCCAGGGATGTAAGCAAAAGTGTTCATTGGGCAGAGGCATCACCCAATGAGCAGCCACACCCACTACGAGTCCCACTGCAGCAAAGACTAATCTACATGGCAAAGAACGGAATAACCAGATGTAGATGTATATATGTAGAAGTATGTGTGATTATATCTACCCATAGCTACATGGAGATATACCTCTCCCTCTCCATAGTACAAATGTATACATACAGAGACAGAATACATATACATACCCACATATAGATATATACATATGCAGACACCCATACACTCATATGTTGTTAGATATATATATATATATATATATATATATATATATATATATATATATATATATAATATATATATATATATATATATATATATATATACAGCAATATATAAATATACATGTATGCATATATATATATATATATACAGATATATCTGTATATAGTAATGTATATATATATATATATATATATATATATATATATGTGTGTGTGTGTGTGTGTGTGTGTGTGTGTGTGTGTGTGTGTGTGTGTGTGTGTGTGTGTGTGTGTGTGTGTGTGTGTGTGTGTGTGTGTGTGTGTGTGTGTGTGTGAGTGTGTGTAAATATACACATGTATATAGCTAGGATATGATACAGCAGTTACGAATTACATATGTTAACAGGCCGTGCAAATGGGGGTGAAGGGTCCAATCAACAAACGTGTAACACGTAGCATCAACCCCCCCCCAGCTAGACCGGTGAAACATGCAGACACCCAGTAAAAGTAAACACATCACTGCTTCCCGGACTACAGACAGGATTCTACCAGTGAGAGAGAGACTCGCCATGTCTAATCTTAAAAAAAGACATGTATGTCCCTTGTGGGACACCCAAAAAGTCAAACATGTTTGGGTTTCCTGCCATTACACTGATGTCGAATGGCAGACCATGCATGTTCCCAGTGTACAGGGTAGGGGAAGCCTGATGATCCATGGGGTGAGACAACATACGTGATGGGTCCCGAAAAGTAGAGAGTGGGTACAGTGTACAGGTGTGGCCAGATCCAACCTGCACCCGAGGTAAGGAAGAGTGCCAAAGAGGATGTGCAGATTAGGAACTATGGGTATGAAATTATGGGCCTATCTGAGCAGGTTTTGGCTGGAGTGGATCTATGTGGACTGCCCCAGGGATGTAAGCAATAGTGTGCATTGGGCAGAGCCACCACTCAATGGACAGCCACTCCCGCTACAGCACAGTCTATTGTACATGGCAAAGAACGGAATAACCAGATGTAGATGTACAACTGTATAGGTGTGTGTGTGTATATATACCCATACCTACATGGAGTGAAACCTCCCCCTCTCCATAGTGCAAAAGTGTACATACAGAGACAGAATACCATTAAATACCCACATATAGATATATACATATGCAAACACCCATACATCCATGAATCGTTAGACATATATATATATACAGCTATATATGTATATATCTATATCTATATATATATATTTATATATATATATATATATATATATATATATCTATATATATATATATATATATATATATATATATATATATATATATATATATATATATATATATGGGTCTACATCTATTCACCAACTCCCATTTCGTCGAACTCCCATTTCACCAAAACTTCATTACATCGACAAGCATTTTAGGTGGGGGGGGCTTCACCCCCACACCCCCCAATGTGGGGGGCTGTGCCCCCCACAGCCCCCCACTATATATATCAACTCCAGGGTCGCACAACATTGGGGAAGGGGGCAAATGCATGTCGATGTAATGAAGTTTCGGTGAAATGGGAGTTCGACGAAATGGGAGTTGGTGAATAGAAGTAGACCCATATATATACATACAAATACAGATATATAGATATAGATATATCTATCTATCTATCTATATATATATATATATATATATATATATATATATATATATAGATATGTAGAAATAGATATGTATATATGTGTGTGTAAGCATACACATATATATAGCTAGGATATTAATTTAATTATGTATTTAAATCACATCTGTTAACCGGGTAAGTCTGGCTGAGCTTTTGGCTCATTTACAGGAGACACCCGGGGAGAAAAGCTTCTCAAGACTAGAAAACAATTTGTTAAATAGTAGTATACAGCATATATATATATATATATATATATATATATATATATATATATATACACACACACACATATATATATATATATATATATATATATATATGTGTATATATATATATATATATATATATATATATATATATATATATATATATATATATATGTATATATATATATAAAATACACCAGTTAAGGATTACATATGTTCACAGGCCATGCCAATGGGGGTGAGGGGTCCAATCAACAAACGTGTAACATGTAGCATCAACCGCCCCCACCTAGACAGGTGAAACATACAAACACACGATACAAGTAAATACACCACTGCTTCCCAGACCACAGGCAGGATACTACCAGTGGGAGAGACCTGCCAAGTCTAATCTTGAAACAAAGACATCAATGTCCCTTGTGGGACACCCCAAAAATTAATGATCATCGGAGTCAGTCCCTGTAATGATTTATCTAACCAAGCTGTATACGTACATGGACCAGTAGGTTGTGCAAGCCTGATGACCCATGGGTCGAGACAACGCATGACATGGGTCCCGACACATGGAGAGTGGGCAGTGTGTAGTGGTGTGGTTAGACCCCACCTGCACCCACAGTAAGGGTGAGTGCTGTAGAGGAGGGGCAGGTGGGGAAACTATGGGTATGCAATTATAGGCCTAGGTGTGCAGGTGCTGGCTGGCACAGTTGTATTCAGACTGCCTCGGGGATGTAAGTAATATTGTGATTTGGGCAGAGCTTACGCCCATACCACTCAACCTCTAAGAGCACAAAAACTGGACATAACCTAAACTGTTGGGGGGACAAATAGGGACAGAAAGAACATATTCCATTTACAACCTTAGAAAGCTAATAGAATGATAGGTTATGCTTTAGCAAGACTCGTCTGAAGGATTTGGAGTCTTAAACCCAATTATGTGTCTGTATTTAATGGCATCAATTCCCAGGTATTTGCCAGACAGGTGCAGATTGTAAGAGGAACACACCAATATTATGAAGCAGACATTGGACAGGCTGTGGATTCTGTACAGTCGACAGGCATGCTTACACCAAACAGGCAGCCATTCCCGATATGGGTCCCACCACAGCACAGTCCAGTTTACATGGCAAAGTATGGTATAACCATATGTGTTGTTGCATAACCCACTGCACAACACCTACGAACACATGGTCACAACACCCCATTGTAGGCATGTAAGCTGATGTAATAGGCATCACAAGGTATTGTAGTTCTCATCCCCACCCAGGGGTGTGAGTGTCCAACGCAAACAGCAAATGCAGTGCATATGCACAGTTGTTGTCATAGACAACATGGCCAGCTGTGGACCTTCCCTGCAGCCATCCTGCACATCCCTGGATAATCCCCCTACTAACACTCCTCTTTGTGCCCCATGCACACCATGTACCTATCAGCCCCTGTTCCATTTCTATTAATGTCTACAGCTACATGTAGGTGACACTCACATCCCTCATTATATTGCCAGTATCTGGAACCCCAACCAACATTTAGTATCACAACTGTTCCACAGGACACATGTAACTAACACATGAAGGAACACCACAAGCACACCTGGAATGGCACAGGCTCACCACTTTGTGAAACCCTCCCCTAAAACTCACACTCTATACCACTACATCAACTAGTGATACCAACACCTCTTGTCCTGCCTCACATATAAATCCCAACATCCGACATACCTTCCATATTGCTCCCCATCCAATTATACCTACGAGCTACTATACAGTTATAGTGTCACCCCCACTACTTACCTGCCTACTCCTTAGCTATTTGCCTCTACTGTACCACACAGCTATGGAATAACTACACCTACCCTGAATACATGCATGTAACCTATCCAGACCTGTGAAACAGCAATCCAACTTCACCTTAAACTGACATTTGTCAACAGTCATACCTGACATGTAAACCTGACCTAAGCATAGATAATACCGAGAGTTTAATGTAAGCTAAGCATGATTAATGGGGGAACATAGCTATGTTATGTCTGTTACCCTCTATGAATGTGAACACCCCAGTATTAATTGGGATACATAGCTGGGGTCAACGTGGAGATCTACACGCCAGGCCACCACTGACAATGGACAAGCATACAGTCCGAGTGTCCTGGTTGACAGATGTGAACAAAATGCATGACGTTGAGCGTGTGTATGCGGGAGCAAGTGGGTGTAAGCCTGTTTGGCCACTGGTATGTGAGTACCACACTGGTGAAGCAATGTAGAGGCTGAGTGCAAGATGCTGTAAACAGAGGTCAGTAATGCTGTGCTTCACGCAAACAAACGCATATCCCCCTACACATGTTCTACAGTGCCTTAGTCACTCTGTAGCCAACAGCTGTTATTTTGGCCATTAAGAAAATAATCTGCACTGCCAGGTTGCAAACCCCTGACCCTGCACACTATAGTAGACGTGAGTTCCACTAAGCCATGGCGGATACACATTCAGCTACTGTGATCACAAACAGATCATCCAGCACAGGCATCCAACAGTACAGGAAATGCATATAAGTGTGCAGATTAATACCAGAACACATGTCCATTTCGCAGCCACAGTATTATGATCAGTCTATGTGCAGCACAGAACAGTGCCTGTCCAATTATACTGTGAGAACAGTAGTCCTGCATAATACCGAAGGGAATAATGATATACGGTGCACACCATGGGGGCGTGTGAGCATGCTTCATGCACAGTATGTCACACCTGGGTCGTTGGTTCCGTGGAACCGGGAGATGAGGCTGGCCAGGTGTGTGAGCAAACCGCTGCTGCACAATATCCTGGCAGGATGCTACCAGTGGGAGAAACACTGTAGACCAGCTAGGTGTACTCTTGACATAATGACAGGTCCGTCCCTGGAAAGATAAACCAACAGTTGTGGTTCACATAAATGTCACCACCGGCGAAGGATCAAGGGAAGGCTGGTACATACATGGACTAAATGGATGAAAAGCCTGCAGATGCTTGGGTGGGGACAGTATACTGGAGGTGTACCAACATGTGCAGAGAGGGAAATGTGTGGAGGTGTGGTATGGCAGGGCTAGCAACCGGGGAATGGATAGATGCTGTGTACGTGGAGTTCGGGGGCCATGGGAAGGGAACATGGGTATGTCATTATGCTAGACATATACAAACGAAGCAAAACAGCAATAGTGTAGTGGTCAGAGCATCTGCCTAACGCGCACGTTTCCTGGGTCGAGTCCCAGTGCAGCACATTCTATATTCCATGTGATATCCGTATGTTAACTTCGTTGTGCTGTATAACCTACTAAGTAAAATTTATATTTGCACAGGAGTACTGCCTTAAATGCACATGTGAAGTGTCATAATGACTAAGGCACTTGTAAGCATGTGTAAGCGAATAGCAGCAGTAGTACGCATGGATAAGCATTTTTAAGTGTGAGTACGTGTATTCACGCAGGAATAAGCATTGCCTACATAGATTGACTAAATAGATGCTAGCTGAGTGTAAGGAAACACAAAGGACGATCTGGAACACAACATAAAAATTGGTACAACCTGTCGAATAAATGATATAGAATATAAGATCAATGGCCACTTTAATTGTGAAACAAAATCAGTGGTCTATGCGGCTTTATGTAACCTATGTAAAGCATTTTACATAGGAAAAACTGAAATTAAAATTAGAATTTATGAGCATATAAATGCAATTTCTAAATATGATCAAAATAATGCTCTGGCTAGGCATGTAGTTGAAAATAGTGGACATTCCTTCAAGTTTGTTATCTTGCAACAAAGAAAACAAGACATTAGAGGGGGACCCTGGCAAGTTCGCCTGGAGATTGATGAATTATGTTGGCAAATTAAGCACAGGTCACACCAGGCATTAATGAGGCTCTCTCCATCAAATGCGTTTTGAAGTGGTTAGCATATAATAGGTAGATATAAGCCGATCTATGTCAGGATTGTGAATATAATGTTTGTGTTTACATATGAATAGAGGAATTAAGTTGTAGACTATAATATATAATTAAGGCCAGTTGAATATAGGAATCAATATTAAGAGTCTTATTTATTTATGTATTTTATGGTAAATTTATGTATTAATAATGCTTTAAAGCAGCAAGAGTAGGAACTGTTTAGTTATAGTGTTACTTTTTGACACAATTTTTAGACTTATTTAGTAGAATGCACGTATAATATTACTAGTTTTTAATATTTAAATAATAAGTGCCATTACAATAGAATTATATTCAACATAAAGTATGATGGACATCCTACACTTTTGTCACCCTGGAGGTGGACAAAGTGTAGAGATATAAACTTGGTTTCTTATTCTCTTAAGTGATTATTCACATCTTGCATTAATTTTTGTTTTAGTAAACATGTTGTTGGCCTGCCGTAATGCAAGGGAAGACATACTGGCTAGTTTAAAAACAAGCAGGACATGTACTTATGTTTTAAAATAATTGTTGTTTTAAATGTATGTATTTTTATAGCTGACAGCAGTGCAAGTAAAACCATGTAGGTAGCGATCTTACTTTAAGGTCGCTACGGCAACTAAATTGTTTGAAAAATGCACTTTAAGGTAATTGGGCATATTTTATGCTCTAATGTATAAATGAAGTTGTTTTATGTTCAGCTGCGTAATCTGAAGAAGGTGGGTTATTTTACCTGCCGAAAGCGCTAATTTCACTTGTGTGGCAATATTAAATTAATTTTACAGTACGAGCTTTCTCTTATTGTGTTCCAGATCGTCCTTTGGTTTAAACAGTTTACTTGGTGTGTTTGGTGTAAGGAAACACAACCCGACCTTAGCATTGCTTAGGTCTGCGCAAACCCATGCACACCCGCGTACGACCGCTCAAATGTCACTAACTCACTCTGTATCCGACAGCCAGTGTTCTGCCCTGAAACGCAATATACAGCCTCTGGAAGGCCCACACCGGGGAAGATGCACATCATACACTACATGATTTACCATTAAACCATGACCGATGCACATAACCACTCATTCCATATACATATCATTCAGCACAATCAGTCAACAGCACAGGGAATGTAGTAATAACACACCACACAACCTCTTAATGCATGAATCCTGGACATAGTGTGCCATAATATGGGTACATATATGAATATCTGTCATATCCTGCTCTAATACACTTGAAACATTGCAAGTTACACAGTTATATGTGGTAGAACACATATATTGCTGGCGATGATACGTCTGAAACACATACGTGTCGGCACGAATGACTGACCTCAGTCCTAAGGTCATCCATGTCAATTAACAAGAGAATGAGGTACAAGCCATACATATAGGCCGAACATGCATGACATATGGACAGCTATACATCTCTAAATGTAGAGAGAAAAATAGCTATAGGTATATATATATATATATATATATATATATATATATATATATATATATATATATATATATATATATATATATATGTGTGTGTGTGTGTGTGTGTGTGTGTGTGTGTGTGTGTGTATGTATGACTCACAAATAACCACATAACAGCAATCGTATGTAGATAGCTTAGTATGTTCAGTGTACATATCCATATATATATCTCTACATACATATACACACACACACACACACACACACACACACACACACACACATATATATATATATATATATATATATATAGATAGCTAGAGCTATATCAATGTTGCAGCTATACATAAATATATATATATATATATATATATATATATATATGTATGTATATACAGACAGACTTATGTATATGATTTCCACAGGGGAACGGGCTCCTGGCCCACTCTGTACTACATAACAGACCATGAGCACAGTTAATGGGGGTGGGAGCACAAATGAGGAACACCTGGTAAGTACTGCTATGTAAACCCCCCCCCAGCCCTAACGGATATGCTGTGCAATCCAATATCCAGCACATGCAGTACTTGACAGCAGGACCCACCACAACACAGCTACAATGCTCCAACAGTTATCCATGTCACCTGTACATGTCAGGCCAATATCTGTAACATATCATGCAGATACGCCACTGTACCACAGGGACTGTACTATATTGAAGGGCTACACATTACAATGATACAGATATGCACACACATCCATATATTGACAATCATGTGTATATATATATATATATATATATATATATATATATATAAGATGTATGGGATATATGGGTACATACACATATACACAGACAAAGGGTATTAGTAGCCATACATGTGTAGCAGTAGTGTGGACGTACTGGGTGCAATGTATATCCCCAGCCACAAGCCCTGTAACTGGTATCTGTGACGTGTGGTGGGGCAACCAGCCCCACAAAGGGGATACTTACATTGCACATATACACACTCACAATTCAAAGGATATGACACGGCACACAGGTATGTATACACAGACAACCTTTATTTGTGTACCATACAATAATGTATGCCATTACTGACAGCACATGGATGTTGATGTATATAGCCAGTGATGGATGCAAGGCCCACACAAAACAGGAGATGCAGACAGTGCAGATATATAACATACTATGGTGTCCAGGCTAAGCCCTTCCATTTGTACAACAGTTGACAACGGATTTGCCTGCACGATGCGTAACACTCAACAATATCAGATGTAGTTCAGCAGCCTCCAATTACACCCTGTAGTCAAGCCCTAAGGGGACATTCATTATTCGTGGTAATGTCAATGTATCTGTTACATGTATGGTCCCTGGCCAGCAAATGTTGTGAGTGTCAATGCTATGACTGGGATGATAGTAGGAATGCTAGCAGTAGTTAATGATAGGCCATTACCTAACAACCCCTACCAGTATTACAGCAGGAAAAAGGCTGCCATATATGTGGAGGACAAAGGCAGAAATGCAGGGCCATACCCGCAATATTGCAGTTACACACCCTGGCACATGCTGGTGTTACAGGATGTGTTGCAACATACCCTAATGCATGAATAAGACATCAGGTACACAAATGGATATAGCCATGTACTGCTAGCATGCAACACACACACTGCCAGTGTAATATCCACCACAGGACCTGTGTGGTGGACAGACAACACATGATAGGCACACCTCTGTTTAGCTAGAGGATAGACCCACAGTAGTGAGCTATGCAGACAGACTGCAGTCCAAGGTAAACTAGTATGTACACACACACACACACACACACACATACACACACACACACACACACACACACACACACACACACACACACACACACACACACACACACGCACACATACGCACACACACACACACACACACACACACACACACACACACACACACACACACGCACACACACACACACACACACACTGTAACACAAGTACTATGCACAGCATTACACCACTCTACTCACAATCTGTCCATATGTCCCGATCCTCCTACATATATGTGGCTGCCCTGAGTGTGCAGGTTTTCCTGTAAGAGGTATTGCTACCTGCTGTCTGTAACATTAATGCCCATACACAGGAAGGATATCCATCACACAGGGAATGTACAGGGAATACGCCCACATGATGTAGAGATTCATAGTGGGTGGTTGCCATGACAGTGGTAATTGGAAGTACTACACATGTGTACTGATATATATATATATATATATATATATATATATATATATGGCTATCTGGATAAGTACATGCCCATATTGTCCCACCATATGTCCTGGCCATGGAGTGTAGCCCTACCCCAGCCCCTATAGTCCCAATGTAGTATTGCAAGGGGATGTCTGGTATGTATAGCTGCTATATTAATAGACATTTGCTACTGTCATTGGGATTGTTGTCACAGACACAGTGTGTGTGTAAGGTGACATCTGCTCATAACATGTGTGCCATTGGCTACTAACAGACATCCTAAGGTTATCATGGTACAGTACCTGCATATACAGCAGGCTCAACAGCCATGTCACAGCACAAGGTAGGATACACATGTGTGACAGTGCATAACCACAACTAATGTGAACACAGCCATATCCACATATGGTATGCTAGCATAATAGTACAGTATATGGACTATCTGTCCTACACCATCCTCATATGTGCCACTCACAGAATGACCCTACATATACTGGACTGCTACACAGTCTGGTCTGATGGCTGTCTGTGGTATGGGACATGTGTGTGTATGGCCCTACACACATGTAAGGTAAAACAGTACCATACAGTGGGGCAGCATGTAACAACAGATAGAAGGGGAGCTAGAGCAATTACATCTACCACAGTCTGTACACAGGCCATAGTACATATTAACAATACACACACTGCTGACATTCACCATCACTACACAGACCTCAGTACTATACAAACATCTACAGGATTTCCAGGGTATGGCATTAAGTGTAACCCCTACTGTAAATGACATGTGTAGCACTCCGATATATCACTGGCATGTTAACAAATTGATGACACTATTTACGGTGTACAGCACATATGCACCACTTCATGCACGACATATGTACAATGGTTGACAGAGGTGTGGCTGACAGCATATACACAGGGCCAGTATAGACATGTTGCTGTGATACCCTCATTAATCTACCATTGTAATGGGGTTTGTTGCAACGTATGCCCAATGAGGGATATGTAGTCAGTAACTGTCACAGCCTTCACCATCAACAGTCTGCAATCCTCACACTACCTTCTGCATTCCATGGATAGATGCATCATGGCTAACACATGACACCAAAGGCACAACAATGCCCAGTCTGCAGATGAGCCTGCAGATGGGGATTCCTGATATACATGGAACTGACATGGCAGGTATTGTGACATGGACGACAGGCATATCCTGACAAACACTGTTAATCCAACATTACTCCATATGCAGTATAGCAGCACTTACAGTTCGTAGTCAGGTCAGGCACATCCCTCTCCTGTTTGCTGCCCTCTTCCCACAGTGTATGTTGTTAGAGGTAAATCCCCAACCCATCTGACATGCTGTTTGCCAAACGACAGTTCTAGCTCCTGCTCACAGTGAGAGACAAGGACCAACACCACCAGGATGTTCCCAGGTATTGGAGTGCGTTTCCATGCAATTGGCTATGGGAATGTTACCACACCTGTTGCACATGCAATCGGCTAGGGAAGGGCTGCAATTCGTGCAGAGGTCATTGGCTGATCATGAGCATCACATTAAATACACATGCTGCTGCCTAAGCAATGCAGGTGTGACCCTCCACATCCACCAGAGAGGGAGTGGGGAGGCAGACAGAGGTGAATACATGTCAGGGAGGGGTGGGAGGGTAAAACTGATGCATGTTTGTGTCACACACCTACCAGCACAGGGTATCAAACACCCGATAGCTATGTAGTGCTATCACAGTTCGATGCTGTTATTGGATGCGTGACATGAGTTATCTGGTGGGGAGCACTCAGAACATATATGTGATGGTGAGTGACATCTGCAACAGGGATAAGGTAGATGTACAGCAGATGATGTACACGTGCCTGTCTGCATGAACAGGTGCCAGCATCAGCACAGGCACACTCACACAGGGACACACACACATTAACACACTTGGCAGGGCCAGGAGTGCAACCCGTCACTAGTGGGATTGCACAACACATCAATGTACAGGGAACATATGCACCACATGGGTGATACAGAGGTCATATGGGTAGTGTGTATGAGGGGGTGTCAGACTTAAGGTAGCATGCTTCACTGTGCCCTGGGAGGAGTAGTGCATGTGGATGTGGACATACACATCATATAACACACACATGAACACACAGGGTCCAGTTCAGACATGCATGGGTGCATGTCTGCATGGGTGTGTGGTGGCCAACAGTGCCAGCAGGCTGTACAAGGGTAGGTGATGGGTATACCTTGGCATCAGCCCACATGGCAATGGTCTGCATTGTGGCACAGGCCTGTAGCTTCGGCATTTGCCCGCACAGGTGTGTATTGCATCCGTCGTCCAGCCACCTGGGTGACTATTGTGTGTGGCCAATGCTGGGCATCACTTGCCATGTCTGTGCTCCCTAGTCCATGACTTGGATGGTGTCTAGGATGTGCACACCTCACACATGCATGTACAGTGACATGTGGAACTGTACCCGGGGTGTCTGGCCCATGCTGTGAACACAGCTTATCATTAGAGGTGCCAGTCTTGCCCACATGTGGCAGGGAGTGGTACTGGTCAGCAGATTTACCCTGCACCTACACTGATAGCATGCCAACAGTATTTCCTGATGTCAATGTCATCTGTCCATACAGCCATTTTGTCAGGCATGGTATGTCCATTGTGATTCACATGTGAAGGCACAGTGGGATTGCTAACTCTGATTGGCAGGCCTTGATGTCACATGTATGGGTATGGCTTTGCACCTCAGTTTCTCAGCCATTTACATCTGTTATCCCTGTATGATTGACATTGTGATATATTGTAGGGCCACCATAAATGAAATGAGCAAAACCCCTCCACATTGCCCACAGGTGTCACAGACTCACAACCACCTCTACACATGAGTTACAAACACATGCACACACCTGTCATGTCTGGGAGTAGAACCCCTACCTAACTAGTTTACTACACTACAGCACTACGCAGGTATATCATGCACCACGGACATTACTGAAGTACATCTTCCCCAAAGGTGTATTTCACAATTAATGACATCAGCAGGACTACCAAAGTAAGGCATTTGTAATGTACTGCAAGTGAGTAGTCTATAATGCATCTCTCCATACACAGACACTGAGACACGCACATCACATCCGGAACTGGCATTGATGGAGATGCAATACTACCACCGTTCTAAATCACACTACAGCAGTACGCAGTTACAGGACATGCTATGGCAATTACTGGGCTATCGCGTTCCCAGAGGTGTACTTCTAGGTGAGTGACATCAGCAGCCTTGGAAAAGTAGAGTATTTCTATTGTATGGAGTGTGAGTAGCCTAAAAAGCATTTCTCTCTACCCAGTCAGATACACACACAGACTCAAATACACATTTCCAGAACTGGGGTTTGAACACCTACCTAACTAGTTTATCACACTACAGCAGTATTCAGTTACAGGATGCACTACATCAATTACTGGGTTATCACATTCCCAGAGGTGTACTTCTAGGTGAGTGACATCAGCATCCTTGGCAAAGTAGAGTATTTGTATTGTATGGAGTGTGAGTAGCCTAAAAAGCATTGCTCTCTACCCAGTCAGACACACACACACACACACACACACACACACACACACACACACACACACACACACACACACACACACACACACACACACATTTCCAGGGCTGGGGTTTGAACACCTACCTAACTAGTTTATCACACTACAGCAGTATGCAGTTACAGGACATGCATCTCTCCATACACAGACACTGAGACACGCACATCACATCCGGAACTGGCATTGATGGAGATGCAATACTACCACCGTTCTAAATCACACTACAGCAGTACGCAGTTACAGGACATGCTATGGCAATTACTGGGCTATCGCGTTCCCAGAAGTGTACTTCTAGGTGAGTGACATCAGCAACCTTGGAAAAATAGAGTATTTGTATTCTACAGAGTGTGAGTAGCCTAAAAAGCATTGCTCTCAACCCAGTCAGACACACACAGACCCACACACATTTATAGGGCTGGGGTTCAAACACCTACCTAACTAGTTTATCACACTACAGCAGTATGCAGTTACAGGACGTGCTATGGCAATTACTGGGCTACCACGTTCCCAGAGGTGTACTTCTAGGTGAGTGACATCAGCAGCCTTGCCAAAGTTGAATATATGTATTGCATGGAGTGTAAGTAGCCTAACAAACATTTCACTCTACACAGTCAGAGGCAGACAGGCACACACACAAACACACACTCACACAATTGACAGGTCTGGGGTTAGTAGTACTACCTAACTACTCTGTCACTACAGCAGTATGTAGTTATGGGACGTGCCATGCATATTACTGAGCTATAGCTCTCCCAAAGGTGTAATTCACATTGAATGACCTCAGCAGGCTTGTCATACTACTGCTATGGGGAGGGCAGTGTGTGCATGGGCCATACCCCATCCTTGTGGGGGTTGACATGCCACATGCAGGCACACACAATGTCATATGTCACAGGTGTGCTTATACAGCTACTAGATGGCTGCATCCTTGTACAGTCTTGTTGCACAGCTGTCATGCTGACAGGTACTGGTGGCTAGTATCTGCAGTGGGTTACATCCACACTTCATGTGTTGGGAGCCCTTTGGCTGTGTGCCATTTGGGACAGACTCGCATAGCTCCTTGTAATGGTCACCCTCTTCCACTATGCCGTGTACCTGTGGGTTATTATAGTGTGTTGTCCTTACATATTTGTCTGTATTCCTATCCACTGTGTATGCAAAGCAGGAGTGGTGCATACTGACATGTGTCTGCACTGAGAACTGCAACTTCCAGATATGTCTGGTCCACTGGTGTTTGCAGACATGGCCTTCATGTGTTTAAGTGTGTGAGCATGCCCAGTATGACCTCTCAGTATATTGCTGACTGACATTGCCTTCATTGCTCTTGCTGACTGACATTGCCTTCATTGCTCTAAGTGTGTGAGCATGCCCAGTATGGCCATCTGTGCTGCATGTGTGGATCACGTCCAAGTTGTTTGTACTGCGGTGCTGACCTTTTGTTGTACACCGACAGGTAGCATGCTGTGTCTGCAGGGTATCCATTGGTCATTTGTCATGGACTGTTGCTACATTTCTGCACAGCGGGGGGGGGTCACCTGACTGTTTCTACTGTTCTAAACAGGGGTGGAAGGGGCACACCCGACTGTTACTCTACGTGTATGTTGGATGGAGGAGCACACCTGACACTGTACACATTTGCTAGGACTGTACTGGTATGTCAGGTACTCCATTTCAGTCTGTAGTCTTAACTGTCCTGATGGCTAGGGCTTACCATTGTAGTAGAGATCCTAGCTTTGTTTACCTACTTATTAGTGTCTGACTTCCTAGCCTTCACAACTTACATCCGACTGCCTGGCCAGCTGCAGTCTGCCTGTGCAGGCCTGGGGGAGGGGTTAACCATAGGGCACATTCAGAGGCCATAGTACAGCATTTGTTTATGTTTGTCTTCACCTGTCCTGCTGGCTGAGACTGTTGCTGGGTATGTGATCCTTCCTGACTGGTGTATGTGGCTCTTATGGACACCCCTGTCACTCACGCCATTTCCTGCAGTGTGTTTTGTCACCCTGTGTAGTACTGGCTACTATGATGACTCCAGTATGTGTTACAGATCTCATGCTGCCACTATGGGTGTCTACTCTCTGCTGCCTTGACATCCGGCCACCCAATTCCCTTGCATGTTCACATCCATACCAAAGCTACAGGTAAAACACATTCTATTCCATTTGGTAATTGGTAGGTTGATTGACTTACCTTGAGGGTGTACCGGACTTGAGGATGGTGATGGAAGAATGCCTATGTCGGATGCACATATTGTGCTCCCTATACATGGTTGGGCACAGGTAGTGTCATGTTTGACATCCCTTTTACTGTCTGTGTGAGTCAGAGAGAGGTGTCATTCCTTGGGGCCCTGCTGTGTCAGTGCATATGCTATATGTTGCCTCTTTGCCAAGGCTGGAGCATACTGGGCATGCCCCCTTCTGCCTACTGGGGCATGTCAGGTTGTTCCTCCACCAAGTCACTCTGTACCTGTACAGGCCTTGGCATTGGTGGGGGCTGTGTGGCCCTGTCCCATGCTGTTCCTGCTGCAGCTGTCTCCGCAGGATCATACTGTGTAGCATAGCACATACCATTACTATTTGGGTACATGTAAGCTGGCTCCACCACATGTGTCCAGACACCAGAACCGTGACCTGAGCATCCCAAACACATGCTCTATTACATGTTTGGCCTGTGCGTGTGCATCATTGTGGCATTGTTGTTCAGGTGTGTGTGCATTTCTGATGGGTGTCAACAGCCACGGCTCCAGTGGATATGCAGCATTCCCTACTAGGTGACCGTAGGGGATGTCCACATTGGCAAATCTGTGGTACAGCTGTGTCAGTTGCCATATGTGTGAATCGTCATAGCTTCCAGGGCAAGCAGCACACACATGCAGTATAATGTCCTGGGCATCACATACGAACTGGCAGTTGATGGAGGGGTTGCCCCTGCGGTTGATGTAGGCCCCACCATGCTCACTGGGTGGGTGCTTTGATGCATAAGTGCGTGCAGTCTATAGCACCCACTACCCCAGGGTAATTAGTTATTTGGTGGAAGAGACTCATATTGCGGGTCAACACCTCACATGTGTTGAGGAAATATACGTGCTCACTGGCATGTGCTGACATGGCATCCAGGAACTGGTGGAATACTCTGGATGCTGATGCCTGTGAGATGCCCATGTTATCTGCAGTTGTAGTTTGGGAGGTATCTGTGACTAGTATACCTAGGCCTACACATACCTTGGTATCCGCTCGGATGGGTTCTCCTCGGCCAGTATGGTGTGTCAGGTGTGGCCTGCACAGCTCTACGATTTGCTGTAGGAGGTCTCTGTCCACCCTATAGTGCTCCACTATCTCCAGCTCATGTAACCCCTGGTAGGTTACCCTGGGTCTATACACTCTTCTCTGTCTCCTCACTATGGGTTGTTTGGCAGCACTGACATCCTCACCACCCTCAGCCTCTTGCACTTGTTGTTTTATGTTGCCTGCTGCAGCCCTTCTCATTTTGTAGGTTTGGTTTTAAAATTTCCCTGCTTGTAAACACCGGTGGTGTAGAGTGTGGAGAAATCAGGGGGGTAGGTGTTTGCTTGGTTTATAATGGTGTTCTGGGCTATGCTGGGCTGGTCTGCTTCCTGTGTGATTAGCTGATTCTGATACATTTCACCTGGCAGCTCAGCTAGTTCTCTTTTATTACCTTTTTACTGCTGTTTTCCCTTTCCCTTGCCTCCCTGTTAAGGCGCATGTGCACGCCACACAAATGGAGTGCTCCAATGTGCACAGAGCTGATTTTTCCTGGTTTAACTTCCTTTTTCTTCCTGTAAAACCCAGTGCGCGGGACGCACACCTGCTTACACTTTGTAAAGAGTGCTAGGCAGGTTTAGACACACCCCTATCTTAGCTGTGGTAAGCTAGGAGCAATCCAGAGCCACAGGTCTCCAATCCACTTACAGAATGCCTGACACAGCCCCCCATGATGTCACCTATATCCTAGTCTTGCACCCAGCTATTTATATACTTACACTCTTGGGACCTACCTCACACCCTGGGAAAATCTAGGATTTACTAACCCTTCCCTTTTGCATAGGATTGCCTGCTAATGCATAGTTACATGTCCCACACTGAGCCTCCCCCCTTAGCAACCATTTCTCACTGGCCAGGTTATCTTCTGACTGCCATTAACTTGCATGGCAAAATACTGATTTCAGTTAGAATGCTTATTTTAGGTTTATTTTATTATTTTCCCCCCGATCCCATTTGCACGTCGCTGCCCTATGCTTAACCAGGTGAGACTGGCAAAAAAAAAAATTAAAAGTTGTTAATTTATTTTTTTTAACAGTTTGCAATGCCAGTGGCCTTCTACTTGGTCATTGGCATGCTTCCCCAATGATATGCAGCCTTTATTTGGAGCTGTCATAGCTCTATTTTGTAGATTGCAGAACTGTGCTCGGTTACTAACCGAGTACATTTCTGGACACTGCACTCGTCCTGCACGGACGGCTGCTAGCTTCCTAGATCGCATATTGCCCTCATTTGCATGATTTTCACCTGCAAATGAGGGCAATTTGCATACAGGAGCTCGGTCCGTGCAGAATTAGCCTAAGAGCTCACATGCACTTCCCTGGAGCTCGTTCCTGCATCGCACGTCGGCCATATTGCCAAAAATAGCTCTTAAACTAATCCTGCATGCTATAAAGGGCTACATAAATCAGGGGGACTGTTTCTGCTTTTCAAATACCAGATACCAAATAAACAAACTGTATGTTTTTCCTTATTGATAGCAGGTATGTTTCTGATAACCAATACCAATTAGAACTGTAGTTAGGTAAGATATTGGCTAGGATTTGTAACAAATGATGTGTTTCTGCTGTTTGTGTACAAAATAAACAGCAACTGTATGTTTCTGCTTACTAATACTAAATGCAGAATTCAGTAAAGCAGATATCAATAAGGAATTGTCTATGAAGCCAGTCTATGTAAGTTTAGATATGACGCATATACACACTGGAGTAATCACCAAGCTCTACATATACAATGAGCAGTAAAAAAAGCATCACAGTTTTGTCAGACTATACACTCTAAATAGTAGTAATAAATGTAGCACTAATATAGACCAGCATACAAATCCCTGTAAATTATGACAGCAAACAGAAAATGCTAAAAAGGCATATGTATATATAAAAAGAAAAACAACTTACAGTGAGCGCAGAAAGCAGACTAAGGGAAGCTCCTGGAGGTTGGGACTATACTACATTTTAAAAATGGCTCCCAGAAGAGTGGGTATTGATATAGCCTCCTATGAGAATGGCTCGGAGGAGGGGGGTTAGCAATTATCAATGTGAGATTGGGTGGTTAGAACTGGTTACAGAGCAGCCCCAGCAGGAGGGACTCCAAATAGAAAAAAAAAACAGGAAATGTAAGCAAGACAATACACTATGTTAGAGCTTTTCAGCTTACAGAAACCAAATGTTGGTAACAAGCTTTATAAGGATGAGTAGAGCTAAGGGAATTGGGAGTGAACTAAAGGTTTGCTTTGGGATAGTTTTAACCTTAGACTCTGTAGCTCATCTGGAACTGGTACAATTTACAATTAGTAGAGTATGTTCCTACCTAGTGGCCGACTTCATTAAAGCTCTCCAAGTTAGAAACTGATATATATATGTATGTATATATATATATATATATATATATATATATATATATATATATATACACACACACACAAATATAGATGACATCATAAAGTGGGCATGTAATGGCACCTCACAAGGTACTGCACCCACCTGTATGGTGATGCATTTCTTTATCCCCACTCTCTGATGGCAGCAATTCCTCCTGTTTTACCTTGGTATCACCACAGGGTTCACAAATCAGCTGTAGCCCATGCACACCTTCCTGACCCTTTTACCATTCACCTGGATGGGGTAAGCAGGCTGATACCTTGTCATTCCTCTTCGACATAGCCAGCTCCAAGAAGATTGAAATCCACTTGCCAAACTGGGGCTGCCTGATTGGGGTTTTATTTCCTCTATGACAACTAGATTACACTTAACCAAAAAAAGAGCAAATAAAAACTACATCTCACACAGTAACATTATATTTGAGGAAAATCTGTTTATTAAGCTAAAAGAGTATTACAGACTTCTTTAAATGTATATATAGAAAATATAAATAGTATACGGAAATGTAATATTTTATCAAAAGAAGGAACATTTTCATAAATAACACAATCCAAGAAGTGTTCTCCAACCATTAGTGTGGATACTTTACAGCTACCAGCAGTAGATTATACTTGGGCAAAACAGGAAAGCACTGCAATTCTTTACTAAATAGATTATTAAAACAATACAAAAATCTGCCATGCAAGATAATTGAGACCAGACAACATTTCAGAAGTATTTCTATACAATGCAATACAATGGACTGCTAAATAAAGCAATTAGTACTGTTTAAAGTGAATCTGTTAAAAGCAGTATTTTATACATTTAGAAATAGATAATAGGCCAAAATCCAAAACAGTCGCCCTCAGTGTAAGTCTGCCATGATTCCAAAAGACTTGCTTTCAGTGTAAGTGATTTCCTTAAGTGTTAGGCCAATCTTTAAACAGGCTTACACTGGGTCCAGATTCCAAAAACCTGCTATTAGCCTGCTCAGTGTAAGTGGCCACTTAGACTGAGAGAAAATCTTTTGAAATCAGGCCCAATAAGCAGTCACTATCCACAAAGACAAGTATACACCAAAGAAACCCAAAACACTTCAGAGCAGAAATTCAGAATTTCAAAAATGTTACCTTTGCAGAATTTTGGAAAAAAATAGTTATCTCATTAAAAAATCAACAATGCATCTATTTTGACTAGATGAAAAATACTGTGGCTGGGTGGATTATAAAGTTTGCTCACAAGCACATTACTGATTTCAGTGAAGTTTCAGATCCAATAGAAGAAGGGTTATCTGTTCATGCCAGACGCCAAGATCTTGAAAAAGACTTTAATACTACCATGCATACTGAGTTTTTAGATAACTGAGCCCATATAAAACAAAAAGCTTATCTCAGAATAATTGTAAATAATAATAATATGAATAACAAGGGTCCTAGTTTTAAAATGACCCTTGTTACTGCTTTTGCTAAATTGAATTCTGGTTCCAGTAAAACAGCTTGAGACTTTCCACCTAGGGGTATAGCTAGAGAATTTAATGTTGTACTCTTGTGCTGTTATTGCTGCCCCAACCCACCTGGCAGTTAAAAATTTGACACACTGTAACCTCCTGGCACATACATGTTTGCATCACTTGCCTTCTGAAATCATTAAGTCATCTAGGTTTGTCGTACTATTTTACACATTTCTGAATTATTTCATCATTAAATTCTCTAGCTATACCCCTAGGTGGAAAGTCTCAAGCTGTTTTACTGGAACCAGAATTCAATTTAGCAAAAGCAGTAACAAGGGTCATTTTAAAACTAGGACCCTTGTTATTCATATTATTATTATTTACAATTATTCTGAGATAAGCTTTTTGTTTTATATGGGCTCAGTTATCTAAAAACTCAGTATTCAGTTTTAAGAAAAGGTTTGTTCATTTTTTTCTACAGCTAGTACACTGTGGCATTACTTTTTGTACTCTTGTACATTATTTTTTTCAATGTCTGTTATCCAAAAAGCATTATTGCATTATATTTTCTAATGTTTTGAACTTATATCAGAATATATATCTGTGACATTTAAATGGCCAGAATTCAGAAGCAATCAGTACACTACATTATATAAAATAGTGCTGTGACTGTTGCCATGCATGGTGAGGAAGATTCAGAGACATGCAGAACAGTATTGTGTTACCCAGGAAAATAGCTGAGTCAACATCATAAGCAAAGGATGCTATAATGATATGCAAATTAGCAAGATTATAAAAATGAAAGTAGTTGCATTCAAATGTGTGTACATAACATGGTGAAATAATTCAGAAATGTGTAAAATAGTACGACAAACCTAGTCGGGCAGCAAGTTTGTATACTGTCATTTCCCATTAAACACAGAAAGTGACCACTATAAGATGTTATATGTAGCATCCACATGAGTAAAACATTTTTTAGAGATCTCCATGAAGTCAGTGTCTGCTGTTTCCCTCCATGCCACAGATGAATCTGATTGTGCCTGATCTACCATTGCTTCCACGTCAGTGACATAATCAAGCACTATCCTGCAGCCAGAGACACCATAATGTAACTGGTAGGTCTGTGTCATCCTTACATGGATTCTCATGAAATGCATGGAATAGCAAATCTGTGGACATTGAGATACGTGTAGCACTGATCATCCTTGCAATGGGGACTTTCCAGTAGGCATCAGCGGATACAGTGCCTGTTTCACACACATCTGTCTCATGAATATCTCCTAGATAACAGGTTGCTGCATGTGGAGGAGCATATGTGGCATTCATGGACCACAGATGAGGAAAAATGCCACTATATGCATTCTATGAAATAGTCAATTTCCTTGTGGTCCTAGGAGATTCTGACTACACACACATTGATATCAGGGCCCCACCTGATTCAAATGGGTTTCCATTCCAACAACTGCCAGGTGATGTGAAATAAACAAGGTTCATAGGTATTTACTAGGCTAATGACCACAAGGGCTTTTTAAGCCTAGCTATGCATCCCAAATTTCTGACAAGTCTTGGTGCCCATGATAAGTGTAAGCAGGGGTTTGTGAGATGAAACATTTACCAGCATGGCCTGTGAGATGAACCATTTACAGGCTTCCTGTGTGCAGGAGAGATATAGGTGCCAAACCAAGGATGGATTTCCTCTTCCCCATTGAATTGTCTAAGTTACACTTGAATTGAGTTAGGGAGGAACTCTGGTTCACATGAATGGGGAGCCTGTTCCAGAGAAGGGGTAGTCTATGGGATACATACCTGTCTCTTCAGCGGGTCCTATTTATATCACAGGCAAGATTTAAGTCTTTAGAATGGGAAATTCTGGTGCTGTTTGTTTTGCAGATATGCAGGAGATTCATCAGTGTGGAGTATGATAATGCCTTGTATGTCAAGCATAGCTCTCCTCTCAACACACTGTAGGAGACAGAATGCGGGGATACAGTCTGCACGAGACGTCACTTATGCCCTGTATACTTTTAGTGAGAACCTCTGTTGAAGTCCTGATTGTTGGATATGCCTGGTTAGGTACATACCAAAAGGGCATTGTACTCATGGTAGGTCTGATAAATTTCAAATACAGTGGAACAATGACTTCTTTGGACTTAGATGCCATACCTTTGTTTATAAGTTGCACAACACAGAATGACTTCCTCAGTACTGTAGACACGTGATGATCAAAGGCTGGATTACTGTCAAAGTGTGTCTCCAAGTGCCTGATTAGTGCATCAACTCTTAGGAGTGTGTTGTTAATATGACAGTTACCAGGAGTGGATGACTTCCCAAAAGATATTATTATGCATTTCTTGGCATTTAGTTTTAGTCCATGTCTCTCACACCAGTTGTTTGTCTGTATCAGTCCTTCCTGGAGAACATTTGTGTCACTGGGTGATTCAATGACAGATCCTAATTTACAGACATCTGCAAATGTAGTCATTCAGAGGCCATTGACAATGGCCCACTTTCAGAGAAGCACATGCCAAAAAGGAGTGGTCCCAGTACCAATCCCTGAGGGACTATGCTTGTGACTGGCCTCTTTGTAGAGACACTCCCCATTTCTAATTTCCTGGGTCCTGTCTGTGAGCCAGCTGGTTATCTACCTGATGACATAAGGGTTTGTACCCAACCTTATAAGTTTATCAACAGTGCCTGAGTAAGGGATTGTGTCAAATACCCTAGCCAGGTCAAGGTAGGCAGTATGAACCATTTTGCCCTCATCCATTGCTTTGGCGACCTTCTAAAAGAAGTTCACCAAGTTGAGCAGGCATGATCTGCCCTTGATGAAATCAAACTGGGTTGCGTCCAGTGTCTGGAGGTCCCTATGTCATTATTGATTATTCCCATGATAACTGCTTCCATGGCTTTGCATAGTGGACTAGTGAGACATATGGGTCTGTAGTTTCAGTGATCTGTAGATGACCCACCTTTGTGCAGAGGGATGACTGTTCCTGTTCTCTATTCATTAGACACAAAGCCTGTTTGGAAACTAAAGTCAAATAGCAATTCCAGACAGCCAGACAGATCATGTGTCATGCTATTTAGAAGGCACCTGGGATATTATCTGGGCCCATTGATGGAGTGTTCTTGGTCTTAGAGAGAGCATTAAGGACCTTTTCCCTAGTGATAGCAGGGGGAGTTATATTTGTTGGTATTTCCTGTGGGAAGGTTGATGGGGAGAGAGGGGTAAAGTTGGAGATAAATTTGCTGGCCAGTAGGTTTGCTATGTGTTCTGGCTCACTCTAGGTGGCTCTATTTACAATGAGCCCTGCACACAATTGTGTATTGCCTTTGAGGGTGCAGACATAGCTCAAAAATGCTTTGTGATTGTCTTTGGCCTATGAAGCCAAATTTACCTCGGATTTGGCTTTGGTGCACTTTATTTGTCTGAGATGTTTGTTTAGTTTGATGAGAGTGCTTTTATCCTGCTAGGTGCTGCACCTCCGCGTTTTTGCCATGATTTTCTTCCTTCTGTTACACAGTCTGTTGATGTTGTGATTCTACCAGGATGGCTTGTTTTTTGAGTTAGTTCTATACTTCTTCCTGGTGGGCACAGCTGCCTCTGTGCAGCTATTAATATGCTTGTACAGGGTTTCTATGAACAGTTCTCTATAGGCAGCAGTGTTCTCAGGGTTTACAGGGGCTTGAATTTTGCCAGGTTATTACTTAAAAGTAGGAAGTTAGCCTTGCAGTAGTTTGTGAATATTGCAGGGTTAGCTGGGGTTCCAGGTTTTATTTTTACTTCAAAGGACACCATTTTGTGGTCTGACCTTACCAGAGAAGACATTACACTGGGGGGGGTGTGCAGCATTCTGCTGTATTAGTTAGGACCAGATCCAGTATGGTTGCACCCCTTGTTGGTGTATTGACAATATGATCCAGGGAGTTTGTGTTTACAAAATCAAGGAATTACTTTGTATATAACACCCTTTTCATATAATACCCAAGATATTAAATACAATGTGTCTGTGTATGATTCAGGCAGTTCCAGTTTATACCCTTGATTTGTGTGGGGTGATTTCCCACAAGGACATCTAAGTGCACTCAACCCCCACTAATGGGCTGTACAAAAAAAGCCAGTCGGTGTGTTGAATGCTGTCCATTCGTAAAGGTATCTACTGTTATGCTTTGCAGGTGATGACAGTCACATCCTGAAGCCATGGCTCATGACATCGGTATACAACCTGTAGAGCATAACTGAGATGTCAAATAACTCTGCAGTGGCACAGATTAGCAATATTGCTCAGGATGTGCTTAGAGTATTGATGGACAACTTCTTTTGCCTAGATTTGTCTGGTGGTGTATTAAGTAGTATGTTTTGGAGACCTGCAGGTAGATATTTATTGTCTGTGCAACGCTACATAACATGGTGTTACCCAAACAGCTATTACATGGTTTCACCATTGGAGACACAGACAGACCAGATCCAGCAGAGGAGGAGGAGGTGCTGGGTGAGGAGTCTTTGGGGGAAGAAGCTGCAGGAAGACAACCATTTGAGCATGAGGTAGACATAATACACTGTGACACTACCAAAGAAGCAGCGTCTGGTCCACAGCTATGAGCCAGAATAGTAACAACAACGATTTAAACTAATACTATCAGTAGTACACCCAGGCTATGCAGTATGATGCACTGAGTGGTCACACTGTGCATCAGACATTGCTTAAGAAATTTAACACATAGAGGTGAGCAGAACACAGCTGCCATCATTTATATAGGTGAGATTGGGCACAGTGACAGAGATCAAAATCATCTACATAGGTGGAAGGGGGAAGGACTAAAAAATGTGGAAGTGTTATTGTGCTACACAGCTGGATGACTGGGTAAGATGGATGCACTGTGCAGTGAGAGAGGTGGAGCTTCCTGGAAAGACAGGTAGCCAGATGTTCCAGATGGTCACACTGTACAAGCACCATGGGATACACCTGCAGCTGAAGGCAGAGGGCTGCATGGGTGTGGATGTGACAAGAGTTGTGGGTCCACAGGGGGAAATAATGCATACTATTGATGGGGTCAGTCATGGAGGTATCCCTTTTCTTGAATGGCACTGCTAGCAACACTTGATAGAAAGAATAATGTGGAAATGTGGGCTATGACTACCTTGTCATGTGAAGCAGATGCCTGCCCCATAGGCTTTATCCAGAAAAGTGCTCATGTGTCATGGCACTGCAGGCTGTGTGAGCTAGTGATGACAGTGCACCATGTGTTGGGCTGCTAGGTCTTTCCATATCTAGTAGAGGGACATCTTCCATAGCCAACACACCTGTGTCAGTGAAGGTGGGTGATTGGCTACCCTCTAGTATAATTATCCTTGTCAAACATCAGAGTTACACTGATGTCAGACATTTCTTGTTCTCTTGCAGCTGACCCCACAGGTTTTTGCACCTGTAAAAGTAAACCCATGCATACAACTGAAGGAGTTGCTGACAAGTTGTCAAATGTCAACTTGTCAAACCTGGAACACCACCAGCACAGCTGATCAAAAATCATCTGATTGAACTTGGTGGCAGTTGTTCTGTGCAAGATTGTAATACAGTGGGGACTGGGGGATTTGCTCTTTCCCCTCTGTAGTGCATTCTCAGAGGTGGTAGATACCATTAGCAGGGAGTACAGAGGTGCAGCGGGGCTTGCTCTCTCCTTTATTCTTCCCATTATCTAATGATCAATACGTTTTGTACAATCAGTTGCTATTCGATGGATTGAAGTTTCAATGAAATGTCAGACTTCCAACTGAAAGTATGTGACAATCCCATGTCCCAGTCCAACATCAGCATTTGAAGTAACATATTACACATACAATGAAGATGTGCATGCATACCTTGTTGTGCATTCTGCAGTGTCTGCTTCCCAAGCATGTCCTTAAGAATGACATGGCAGAGTTTGCCATCAGCAAACTTATACCAGTTGTGTGACACCAGACCTTATTATTCACTTAGGGTAATACTACCATATTCCATCCCTGGCAGGGACGCATGATTTTGCAACTAGTATAACTCCCATATGTAGGGCTTTACCAAATATCACCAAATATTAGTGTTCTCTCACTGTCCCCACACAGAGACAGTATAGCAGGAGCTCCTCTGTTTCAGTCAGAGGACATGGGGTGGTGGACCTCCACTTGTGTCCATTTTCTTCTATGAAATGGCTTGAAGAATCATGTGGATATGCAGTAATGAGGGTCCGAATGGAGAGATGATTTAGGGTCCAAAAGGAGAGATGATAAGTCCAAATGGAGTCATGATATGTCAGCAAGCAAAGAAGAGTAGCATTGCTGGAACTGAATTCATCCTCAAGTCTTGGTGAGTACCTTCATGAGGTGGACCCTGTTTTTCATAAAATCTCACCAAGATAACACTGATATATAGACTGTATTTTATATAGAATATATCATGGACAGAAGTAGGTTAAAAAATAAAAAAAAGACAGCTGTGTGCACAAGGTCCAGGATAAAAATGTGCCCAATCCTAGTAGCCAAACTGGTGCCAGGACTGGAAAAAATGATGGTGTAGACTCCTAAAGACACGGAAACATTCCTACAATGGGGCTAGGCCAGGCCCAGGGGGAAGATGCCCCTCCCCCTGTTGTAGAAGGAAGTAGCAGTCCACAAAAATCACAAAACCTGATAGGCCAAAAAAGAGCCATAAAGACAATAGAGTAGGCTATTGAGGATAATAAAGAAATTATCTATTGTTACTATTAAACAAGAAGCCCAGAATTTCCATAAATAAGATATACAAAAAGACTAAGAGAAAAATTAGAGTAAAGAAAAATACTTCTACAAGAAAAATTGTCAGAAGCTTCAAATAAAAAATTGTGTTCATTAAATATCAGAATTATGAAAAACATTATATAGACCAAGAAATCTTGGGCAATTTTGAAAAAGAAGCAACCGAGGAAGTGCAAAAATATAAAGAACAAAATCTAGAGACTTTTGAAAGGTATAAAAAAGAAATATGGATGTGGGAAAGAAACAGAGCTCTGATATGGTGCAATATTTATGCAAATGTGAAAGCTAAATTAATCAACAAAAAAAAAAGGCAAAACCAAATTTATTTGAAGAGAAATACAGACAAAGGCGTCCATATATGGAAAAATTCACAATAAAAAATAAGATCACAAAGAAGGAACATAGAACAGAAGATTAGTAAAGTAGAAATAAAAAAATAGAAGATGAAGTTATGGAATACCTGTGAAGTGAAGGATTAGTGCAGAAAGTCTGACATAGGTTACATGACAGCATGATGGAACAAAGACATCCCAAGGAGAAAAAGGGGGAGCAGGAGACATCTGAAGAAGAAATATGGACAGGGGAAAGAAAAAGAGATTTAATATGGTGTAATATTTATGCAAAGGAGAAAGACAAATTAATCAATACAAAAAGAGCAGCACCAAAGATATTTGAAGAGAAATACAGGCAAAGGCATCCAGACATGGACAATATTACAATACAAACATAAGAAAACAAAGAGGAAAAGAGGATTAGTAATGGAGATGTTAAAGAAATAGAAACTGAGGTTATGGATTACCTGTGAAGTGAAGGATTTAGTGCACAAAATCTAACTCAGATAACATCACAGCAGGATAGAGCAATGGACCCCCAAATTAAGGAGAAACCAGTGGAGTGGAAAACATTTGATCAGTTACTGTATGAAGATACTTTGAAGCCTTTCATAGTAAACCAGTACAAAAGTTCAGTTGGAGTTGCACAGCAAGAGAAGGAACCAGAAAATGTGGCAACTCTGACACAGTCAATGTTGTGGAGCAATAGGCCAGTGTGTTTCCATATGAAAGAGCAACGGATGACAAAGGATAAAGCTGATGAGAATGTGGCACAGGAAGATACTCTTGAACTTTCTATAGATAGAGCTAAAAACACCTTCTACTCAGCAAATTCAGGGTTTTTAGTTTTTTGGCTTGTTTGTTCTACTCTGCATTGTTGGTTTTTGGATTACTTTCTATAGAATGCCCACAGGAAATGAAGAGCAAAGAATATGCCCTCAATTTAGAAGCAAATGATCTAGGAGAAAAGCTGTTTGATTTAATAGAAATGGACAGACATATTAAGATCAAAGAAAGAAATAGACTACAGAAAGTCAATAAAACCCAAAAAGTTAGAAGTTTGATTAAACAAATGAACACAGTAATTAACACTGTCCGTAGAGATTCATGTGATATAACAGAAGTAAATAGGATATATTACTGTGCAGCTAAATTAATAACAGATAAAGTCTTACCACAAAAATAGGTTGTAGTAAGGAAGGAAGGGAAAGGAAGGGGAATAAGTGAATGCCATCATGGAAGTATCAAATGGCAAAAATTACAAAGAAATTAAGACAAGAAATGTCACTGCTTGACTGAAGAGGGAACAGCAGATCGACAAACAAACTCAGAAAGATTGACATGATAAAAGCAATGAGCAGTATCAGAACAGATCAGGATCTATCATGCACTATTGCAAAAATAACAGCACAAGCCTTAGAAGATGTGCAGATAAATATAAAGCAAAAGTACAAAATAAGCTGTTTACTGATGATCCAAAAAGTATTATAGAGAAATGGGTAACAAGGCAAAAGGAATTGAAACAACACCAAAAAAAGAAGAAATAAATACATTTTGGAGAAATATCTATAAAGATCTTGTGGAACATAACAAATATGCTAAATGGATAAAATAAGTAAAATAAAGAATACAAAGTTCAAATGTACAGGATATGAAATGGGATGAAGTAATAGTCAGAGGGATTGAAACAAAGTTAAGATAAGCTCCTAATTGGAAAACCTCAGGCCCAGATACAGTACCTAACTTCTGGCTAAAAGTATTAACATCTTTACATGAAGATTTAGCCATGAGTAAGAACTATTTATATGCACACCCTGACCAGACACCAGACTGGTTAACAACAGTAAAAGCAATATTCCTACTTAAGAGTGAACCTACAAGCTATCCTAAAAACTATACACCAGTAACTTGCCTTCTGATGAGGTATAAACTATATATTGGAATTGATGTTGACAATGTTTATAGACATTTAGAAGAAAACTCAATCATGGAAATAGAGCAAAAGGGTAATAAAAAGAAAGCCATGAGCAAAGGATCATTTCTTGTTAAATAATGTCATAATGCAGAACTGCAAAAAGGGGAAGAATCTAAATATGGCATGGATGGACTATAAAAAAGCATTTGACAGTATCCCACATTCATAGATAAAAGAGTGTTTAACAATGTATAAGATATACCCTACACTGATCAATTACATTACAGCGACCATGAAATAGTGGCACCCACTTTGCAGTTAAGCCATGATAAAGGATAAATTATTATTACAGGGATACAAATTCGAAGGGGGATATTCCAGCGTGAGACACTGTCACTGCTGCTGTTTTGTCTTGCTCTTAACCCATTACACTGTCTAGTTAACAGAGTATGCCATGGCTACAATTTGGCTCCCAGAATACAACAAAGTGTAAAGACTTCTCATCTTCTTTTTGTAGATGATTTAAAACTGTATAGTTCATCAGAGGAAGAATTGAAAGCACAATAGTAATTGGTCAAAACTTTTTCAGATGATAGAAGAATGTCATGTTGTCTTGATAAGTGTGCAAATGCAACCTTTAAAGCAGAAAAGCTGCAGCACCAATAAAACAACAGTTTGGGACAGGAATGTGACATAAAAGAACTTGAGCAAGAGGGAGTGTATAAATATTTGAGAAGTGATGAAGGATCAACAATAAAACATGAATACATATGAATAAAACTTAGTAAGAAATATTTTAGAAGACTTAAATTAATATTGAAAACAGTATTGACATCTAGGAACAAAGTCCAAGCTATAAACCAATTTGCTTCTCCTGTTCAAAGTTACAGTTTTGTAGTGATTGACTGCCCCAAAAGGTGTTGGATAGGTAGGACAGGAAAACAAGAAGGATCCTTCATGCTCATCAAATGATTTATTAAAATCAGTGCATACCAATATTATGACAAGGTGATCCGCTGTGGCGAACCCTAACCGGGAAAAAGCCGAAAGAAGAAGAAGAAGTGCATACCAATATTATATATTCCCCCTTCTAAAGGAGGCATGGGCCTCCTTGAAATTGATTACATGTATAGCTCTTCAGTCGTGGGACTGCATACATATCTGCTGACCTCACACGACCCAAACATAGTGAAAGTTTTGATACATGCGGAGAATAAGTCTAAGATGATAATTTAGCAGAATCATATCAGTGTCAAATGGGAATAGAAATCAAACCACAAGTAGATAAAAATCAGGCAGCTACTGAAAGTGCCAAAAAAAAAAAAAAAAAAACAAAAGAAATAATATAAGGTAAAGGATCAGATGAAAAGGCAAAAAATGTGGAAAATGCATAAATATAGTTCAAGCTATAGAAGACTTGTGGAATAACCATATGTTGATCAGGATCAAACACATAAATGATTAAGGAGTGATGAATTGAATCCAAAAGCCAAAAGGTTAACATTGGCGGTCCAAGATAGTGGACTACATACACATTGGTTTACAAAGTCCATTGAACATGTGGTAGAAACATTTGTAAAACCGAAATGGAAACAATTGGATAACTTGTTGCTGGTTGTGATTTACTAATGGCAGAAGGACTGCATACTTGAAGGCATAATGAAGTGGCATTGGGGATTGTGCAAACATTATACTATTGAAGTAGCTGAAAAACACTGGAAACATGAGCAACAAAGCATTATAGAAAATGATGAACTGTATATCACAAGGGGTCATCCATTACCAACAGTTCAAAAATAGATGTGAGAAAACCAGATATAGTAGTCCATGAAAAGAAGACAAAAGTAGTATTGATCATTGAAATTGCTACACCCAGTGATTACATTGTCTTACGTACAGAGAGACAAAATGTCATAAAATATCAGGATCTGCAGGTAGAAATGAGGGTAATGTGGAAGAAAGATACCCAGACAGTTCCAGTAATAGTAGGAGAAACAGGACTTTTAAAAAAGAATTTACAGCCATACTTAGATATGTTAATAATACATGCAACTCCATACAAATTGCAGAATGAGTCATTACTGGGCACATTGTGGGTGCTGCAAAGAGCACTTTTGGCTAACATCAAAGATTGAAACAATACTAATTTCATGAACTTTAATCATACTTTGACTTAGGAATGGGGTCCATTGATGTCATGGAAGTAGAAACTCAAAAGACTTGGAGAAATTAAAAAAGAGACGGATCTGTTTTACTGATTTGTTTTGACCACCAATAGTCTTCATATATGTCACAAGGCCCTACTACACACATACTCTCAGAATACCCTGTCAGTAGTTTTAGTTATTAGAACGTGTATTCCATGTGCATGTACAGCTTGCAGTAACCCCCCCCCCCCACACCCTCTGCTGGGGAAAACTTTCTAGCCACTATCACTGTCTTGGTGCAATTTTAGTGACTACATGGGGGCACACACCTATGGTTGGTGCCTGGTCATAAACATTTCTTCCATCATCTCTGGTAGTCCACCACCCCTGTACCAGCAGTGACTGCAACAAATGGGATTTTTGTTGTACTGTGTTTTTACAGTCCATGGTCCCACAGCAACCCAGACAGAAAAGTCTGAAGACAGAATGTTATATAACATGCAACCTGTGATTTGTCTATATGTACTTGTATCCTGACCCCCTCAAGCAACAAGCCTTCCCTCCTACAAAAATAAGTTTTAAGGAGAAGAGCGATTTTTGAGATTTGCTCTTCTCTTGTGCTTTTGGTCTTTTTTTCAGCTTTTCAGCACTCGTGCTGACATTTCAGTAGGGAGCCAGAATAAGGACAGCAGACTGTGCACTTCATCGGGGCTAGCAGCTCAGTGTAAAAAACTGGCTCTCAGTGATAACGTCAACTAACATAGCACAATTTATTAATCACTGGGGGGGGGGGTTCTGTTGTTTTTATCACTGCCATCTTCTTAATTTTATCATTAGTGCTTTTTTGTTTTATTTCTCTCAACTTATATTAATTTTTTTCTACATTTTTGGCTGCAAAGATGAACATGGTGTAACAGTTTCTACTGTAACCAATACCGGCTTCTTCAGCACCTGCTGGACCCTTGCCAGTCCCCATTCCAGCCTTTTTGTAGGGTGGTAATCTTGAGGATAGTGCCCTGGTGGACTCACTGATGACCTGTGGTGCTGCTTTTTCAGTGAGGAGTGTAGGATCCTTGTTGAGCAGCAATAATTAGGAGGTCCAGCTGGCATGGATTGTGGTTGATCATCAGCTGTATATCCAGACTGGCACCCTGGAGCATATTCTCATGTGACTTTCAGAGATATCAGGGCACCAGTGGACCCAGCTATGAGGGCAATTACAGAGGTGATTGACGTCTGGATGGGTTTGCCTCTGGACAGCTTGGCATGCAGTCCTCATCCCACCTTATCCCCTGGGACATATCACAGGTTGCATTTTAATGTTTCTAGCCAAAGAAAGGCATACAGAGCAAGGTATTTGCAGCTTATTTTTGTTATTTCACACTCACTGGGATCATAAGGGTACTCAGACTCTAAGTATTCACAGTGCTTTTATTGTGTACTGGCATGTACAGACACATTTTTCCCTTCCCACTGGACATAAATCTATCAAGCTTTTTGGCTTTTTTTTGGCAGTTCACAGGCTATTTCACTTTGCAGTCTGATGGTGAAGAAACCAGATAACCACTGAGATCAACAGACTGACAAAGTACTAAGTGATTCTTGTTTATATTATTAATTTTAAAACTGTTTTAAACAACAAAAATAAACTGCTTATTGCTTTGTGATTACACTATGACAAAGAATCGAAAGCAGAGTATGATACTTGACATGTCAGGCACTCTGTCCAGAGGTTCTCATAAGTTAAGAGTAAATTCTGAGCATGCCATTCTAATAAAAGCAAATAAGAATTGGAATAAGATAGTAAGATGAGATAACGTATTCTTCTCTGTAGTCAGCATGCATTACTGGAAAGACAAACCAAATGTAATGCCATTATGCCGGGTCTATATTATATCATCAAAACATCAGATCATCAAATGGCATTTCATCAAAAATGCCATTCATCGAACCTCCACACACCCCACTAAATATATACACCAACTCCCAGATTGACTACAGTGGGGAAAGGGCAAATTTCCAGATCACTACCATAATGTAATCTTAGTAAGAATGTTTTAACAAATGGCATGTTTGATAAAATGCCATTTAAAATGTCATCAATGATCTCTTCTTTCAATGAAATAATAGGACCCCATTATACCTACCCCCCATAAAGGCACTTTGGGTTAGAACAAAATAAAAATTAGTAATAACTACTTAGTGCCACAGAGACAGTAGTACATCACAGAACACCAGTATAAGATAAAAACATGTTTTTTTCAATTCCTGGCCATATTGGCAAGACCTTCAGTGTTGTACACATTTCATTGAATACTGCTAATGAGCGAGTGGAAGTTACTGCTTTCTTTTTTTGTACTTTTGATGCATCATCTGATACACCCAGTATTTTATTGAAGTAGCACTACAATACTGGTGCATATTTTCCTTTGCTTTACAAATACTATTACATCTGAGTGGGCTATGTTTGTTGAAACCCTCACCATATCATTGCTGACTGAGTTTTTGAGCATCACAACATTGGCCTCCAGAGTATCAGTGCAGCATATACATTCACAAAACTATTTTGGATTTTAAAAACAAATTGACATGACATTTGCAAAAATTGCAAAGAGTTTCCTCAAAGGGGAAGCATAGCCTTCAATATCCATCTAATATTGGGTAAGTGCTATGCACCCCTGAGTTTAATCATATCAACAGATCATTGGACCTCAGGAGGAAGATTTCCCATGCAGCCAACCATTCAATAAAGTTCACAATTCTCTAATAGTTAATTAGTTTAAGTTTTGCGTCTTCACTATTTCAGTCTCAAATTATGCATGATTGCATAAAGCTTGCAGACATCAGGCACAGTAATGTACCAGCCATAAATACAGGCTGTTTTTTGACTTTCTAAGCAATCACTTAGCGTAGAGCAAGAAAAGTGTGTTTAGAGTTACGTACATTTCATTGATCCCACTTTAGTCAAACCTCACTTTGTAGTATTTGATCAAAGATATTTGTTCAAATGTTGAAAAGTATTTGACACTTTGCAGGGTGATGTATTTTTTTCTGTGAAAGTGAATACATTTGTACCATTCACTTACACTGCCTCTTTTTGCTGAGATCGGCATTTAGTGAGGAAAGGGATATTCTATTTTTCTCCACTGTTATGCCATTTCAGAGTTAGTAAATATAAGTAACAGTGGTGGTGAGGGTGTAGAGGGTTTCACTTCACGTAAAAACACTGTTTTGTCTATTTTTATGGTAAACGTTTGAAATGTCAGGATCCAATAAACAAGTCTCGAAACACAAAGACTGAATGGCCTAAAAAAAAGACTTACACATATTAAGCCTGTGATGGCCACTTCTTGGAATATTCTGTTTTCTCTGAGGTATGGCAATCTCAGAGTTGGCATATATAAGCTCATGGAGTGTACAGGGCCCCCCTTCAAAAAGAAGCTTATAGGAGAAGAGCTATGTTTGAGATTTGCTCTTCTCCCGTAGTTTCAGTCTTTTTTCAGCTTGTCAGCCTCAGCATTTTGAATGCCAAGATTTCAATAGGAAGCCATGTTTTTATTTATTTATTTATTTTTGGGTTTTAGTGAGTTTGATGAAACCCTGTCAGTTTGAATTATTGCATTTCATTGAATCATTGTTTGAAGTTGTGGTACACAAACTAAAGTAATAGGTTCTGTGCACATACATAAATATAGGGACATCTGTCACTGCATTGTGTTTACTTCTGAATGTTGTGTCTATCATCAGATTAATAATAAGTTAAACATTTGTAAATAGATACAAAATAAAGCAATAGTTATAAAACCAGAGAGGCATTTCATAGGTTACTGTGCCAGTCATTTGTATGTACAGCTGTAGCTATAGAGCCAAGTATACATTTCACATTGTGGATTTTATGGGACACATTTTAGATGCAGCAAATATATTTTAAAATATTTTATACAATAAGAGTTAATCAAACAATCCACCAAATAAGTAATGAATTTTAGAAGTTCAACCTGCAAGATTTGTGAACTTAATTTATTCAGAATTTATGCAGGCTTAATTGTGTCTAACCCTTGCCTTTGTCTATTTTTCAGTTTATTTTGTAAACTATTCTTCAGTTATTTAGCTCACATCACTTCATTTTCCCTAGGTTTTCCACATTGTCTTAACTTCCAGTGTAAACTATTGCATTTCTAAGCTTGTTTCTTCATCACTTTTCTCATTCTAATTTATGACAAGGGGCAGTATGTGTTGATTATGCCATCTAATTGCACTGTTCTCACAATTTCTGCAATAATGCAGTTGTTAGACCTTCTGAGTATCATGCACCATGGTTTCTACTTTGAAAACCTTCACTCCACGAACAAGGGTACTTCCAGCACTGACTGTTGAAGTGCATCTGAGCCCATAACTGATAAGTACACCTCCTCAATGATCCCTTGTAGAAAATGGTACCATTCTTCACTCTGACTGTGCAGTTGTGCTCATCATTTGATAAAGTGATTCTGCTAATCTTCCATTTATACAATATTGGTACTGCCCTTTTTATCATTGCAAATTCAATGGGCTTCTCTGGTACATAATGGGATTCACAGTGTCTCACACATGCTACTCTGCCCTTTTATGAAATCAATCCCATTTCCATACGTTTTTGTATTATCTTGTTACAGATGTTTTTTCATATTATCTTAATAATGTCCATACATAATCTTCCATTTCTTAAGAATCAGTTAACATTTGTTACCAGTTTATGCAAATGTATTTGAATTAGATTTTTTTTAAACTAGGCAATCCTACTAAATCAAGTGTCTTTTTTTTCAGGTAGAATCCAGCACCACTGTCTGGTTAACTGACCTGCTTAGAGTTACATAACTTGCAGAGACAGGGAATAACATTCATGGCTATAAAACACAGCTTGTTATTTTTAATTATTTGTGGTAACATGTCAGTAAATGACTTCATATAATATTTCATTGCTGTTTCCTTCTGTTATAAATTCATACAAAGTTTGGCTTCTGTATGCAACTTTGACACTCTTTCATAGGTTCATAGGTAAGTACTAGATTAGTTGCCCTTGCAGGCCATTTTTACCCCAGTTAGTTTCCCTTTTTGTGCTCATACTAACAAATCCCATTTGGTTATACATTGGCCTTACCCTTCCCATAGTTGATAATTATATATTAACCCTAATGAGAATAATTGGGATCATACCATAGATAATTTGTTGGGACTCCTGTGTGAGATAAAGCATTTAGCACATCATTTTAGGACTGTTATTACATTTAGGACTTTCATCTACAAGAGTGTATGCAATTTTACTTACTAGCAGGACCTTTGATCTGCATTTATGATTTTGGATACCTTGGTGACAATCACAGGTGACAGTTAATTTCAAATACTGCATTTCTATTCTATGGCATTGCTATTTCACTTAATTAAAATGACTGTAAAAATGTAACCTTTTCACTATGAGCTCATACATGTGAATGTTCTCTGTATCATCCCTTTAAATTATTTTTTTAACCTGGCATCATTTGCATCTAGATCCTATGTGACCAATGAATGATACTGTTTATATATCTCTCTAAATTACAAGAAATGAGAATACATTTTATTTCACATAATATATATACTTTCTTTCTGCTCAGAAGTTGAAGTCTGTTTAGGTGTTCTTGTCATTCATCACAACAAATATTACAATATATTCTAATAGTTTTCCTCACTAAAAAAATACTGACATGAATTAACTGTACGTATATTAATCAATGTTGAAATGCTCCACAACAGATAAATATGAAGAGGCTGAAATAAATGAGTCTATTTTCCATCAACAACAGATGAAACAGAAATAATATGCTTTTGTTTTCAGAAAACCTATAAATCACAGCACTGTTAATCTTATAGTTAGTACGATGGCAGAAGTAAAGAAACAAAGCAAAATATTGCTGCATAGACAAGAATTCCAGAAAATGTGAAAAAAGTATTTAGACTTTCAAAGCAGATGATTACTGAGGGTAGTAAAAATGAACTTCAGAATCATGTCTGACAGGCAATCGAAACAAGAGAAGTAAAACAGTAACACATGGAGGATGAGAGGAACTGGATAGCATTGCTGGTTTCTTTTTTATTCAGTCATTATATGACAAGAAAACTGCATGATTTCAGATAATGAGCATTTCCAACAATATGTGAAGCAAATGCACTTGTTCTAAACCAAGAAATAAAAACATAAATGTAATAATATCATCAGTTAGCAGAATACTGAGTATTAAAATATAATTAGTGTATCTTTTATACTACTGAATGGTACAGCTGTTGATAGTAGAAAATGTCAAAGACACATAAAGTTGGTTTTGCCTGAGTTAGAAAATTCATTGATGTGGTGACCTACATTCTCAATCTTTTATTTTAAAATGCCATTATTCTGAGTACTGTGAGTACAGAGTCAGAGTGATAAACAATCATACTGTCTGTCTTAAAAGCAGCATGAACTGAAAGTGAGATGAAATATCAGAGTGGAAAATAAAAGCATTCTGACAGAATCCAGGAAGTTTCAAACACCTTTCTAAAGCAGACAATGAAAAAGAGTAACCGCAAAAAGCCATTCTGAGTCTCAAGGGAGGCTGTAAGTGACCTCAGGGGGAAAAATAAGGGCTTCCTTCAAGTAATACAGGAAGGCTTAGTTGGCAGAATATGGTGCTGACTGCTGGAAGCTAAAAATAGCTGCAAAGAAGGTAAGCAAGGGCCAGTCAAGGACAAGGCTAAGGATAAAAGAAAGTAGTCAAAGACACTGAAAGGATTTTCTTTTCAGTACATATATTAAAAGTCATAAGAAGGAATTATTGCCATGAAAACAGAAGAGGCATAGTGGGCTATAGATGGCTAAGGAAGAGCAAGAGCATCGAATGAAAGTCAAACCATAGTAGTGAGTGGGATAATAAGACATACTGCGAACATAGGACAGAAGGGAATATAGCAAGCATAAGAGTATACATCGCACTTTACTCAAAGTGCAATAGAGCATTGTCGTATCAATGTACAATATACTTTGCCTTCTAAGCCCCATTACAAATAAACAAATACAATGAAATTTTAAGTTTATTTTTTAGTCTGTACGTCTGAGTCATACCTGTCCAATTTTATAAGTTCCTCCTAACAAGTGACTCTTAAGGGCAGAATGAGATCTACTCAATAATTAAATAAATAAAATCTCTTATCTCTCACTCTCTCTCTCGCTCTCTCTCCCTCTGCTATATGTGTGATACCATATAAAAATGAGGTTACATAAAACAACTTCTTATTGCCTGGATTACCAGATACAATCTCAGTCCATTGTTCCAATCCTTAAGTTATTCGCCAATTTGTCTGCACAGCAGTGAACATTTATGTATCTTTTTGCCATACTAAAATTAACAGAACAAAACTTTGCTGTTCTGTAGCATTTCTGTGACTCATAAAATTTTATGCCTATTACTGCTATCTGCCCTAAATACTGGGGTCCACCCTGAATAAACTGCATCTCAAACTTATCTAATGAAAAGAGAAATACATGCACCTGGAATAATGCCAGTTCAAGAAGAGAGAAGAGGGAATCCTAATAGGGTTGTTTCGCAAAGATACTAATATGGAAAAGGTGATACAATTTAAATGAAGCTGCAAGCTGTATTAACATCCTGTTCATCATCTTATGTATAATTACACAGTCATTATATGGGTCTATATTATATCTTCGAAGAGTCAGTTCAGCGAACGGCATTTTACATCAAAATGCCATTCAGCAACTGCTCATAGTGAGATCGCAGTACAGTGAAGATTGGAAAATTTGCCCTTTCCTCACTGTAGTGCAATCTCAGAGATGGTATATATAATTAGCAGGAGGGTGTGGGGGGCACAGCCCCCCATAAGAGCAAGTTTGCTGAAAATCATTCTGATGTAAAATGCCATTCGTTGAACTGACTTTTCGAGGATATAATATAGACCCCATTATACAGGCATTGATCACTATCAAGCTGTCTGGTTATGATGCATACATGTTTTTGGAATAAACATCAGACATAGTCAAAGTACATAATACATGATGTGCATGTGCTAATTTTAATGTTATATGCATTACAGAGATTTACAAAGTTATCATACATGCCAAAAATGATGCATATTATACAGTTGTATGGCCATATTCCTTGCCTACCTTCATTTTAAAGTTTATGTCCTCCAGTTCTATGGCCCAACCTGTTTTTCTTTAGGCAAGTTGTCACTCTCTTTCTCTCTTTATATACACATATGGATTCTCTGTGTTTGGTTGAAGGTTGCTTTGGTCGAAATACAGAAGTGCAAGATTTTTTGGTTGAACATCTGTTGTAGCAAACTGATATTTTGTTGTATGTGTGTTTCATTGAAACAGATAAGTGGGATATATAGCAGATGTGTTTTTGTGAGAGAAAGTGTGTGTGTGTGTGTGTGTGTGTGTGTGTGTGTGTGTGTGTGTGTGTGTGTGTGTGTGTGTGTGTGTGTGTGTGTGCATTCAGTGTCTATGCTATCTTGTCTAGTGGTAGTGATATGATATTTTTTTGTTTAATTTAAGGTGTATGTTAGGGTTAGGGGCAGGGTTAGGGTTAGTATATACAGTATTAAAGTGGCAGGGATGGACTTGATGACTAAAAGTCTAGATGCAATTAACTGCAAAGTCAGACAGCCAGGAAAGAGAAAGAGATGGAGCAAATCTCTCACATGAATGTGTTAAAGCTATGGAAAAAAGTAGAATTTCAAATAGGAAACACCAGGGAGTATTTACCTGAAGCCTAGCTAGATGAATCCATGTCAAAAATGCAAACAAAGGAAATAAGAGAATTTCTTTAAAAATAAAAGAGTATTTCCAATAATACAGGAGAACTAAACTTACACAACATAACAGTTACAATACCTAGACAATTATACTGAGACCTTACAGAGTACCAAATTCACAGAAACAATTAGCAAAAGAATGCATTCAAATGATGTTCACATGTGGAGTAATAAATTAATTGAGTGATTGCTGCAACCCAGTACCACTAGTTCCTAAACACAACAGAGGTATCAGATTCTTTAATGACTTCAGAAAACTGAAAAACATGTCAAAGTTTGATATCCTATGTCCAAAATTGATATTAAGCCTACGGAAGCCAAGATACTTAACATTAGACATGACAAGGAGGTACTAGGAGATATTGCTTTCCCTGTAGGCTAAAGGAAAAAACACAGTTTTGTAACCCATGAATATTTATTTCATTACACAGTTCTGCCTTTTATCCTACATAGACAAGCTGTAGCCACCCTTCAGAGACTGTTGGTAAAATACTGAAGGCCCCCCCCTCACAAAATGCTGTGACAGATATAGATAATGTGGTGATCCATGCAGAGGACTGGGAGTCTCGCTGACCTAAACTGCAGGCTGCATTAAAATTTATAAACACAAGAAGGTTTGACTGTCATGGCATGGCAGAGGCCAAATATTTGGGATACCTTACAGGAATATGGATGGCAAACTACAACTATAGAAAATAGAGGCTATAAATGCAGGCCTGTATTCTCCAGTAAAAAAGATGAATGCTGTCCTTGGATTGTGTGAGCTATACAGAAAATGCGCATGCAATTTTATAACTATTACGTGTCCTTTAACAGATCATGCAAACAGAAAAGCTTCTGCAATGGTCTCTTGAGGTTGCTAGAGCATTTAATGAACAGAAAAGAATAAGTACTGAACCAGTGTTGGTGACTTCTGATTTTACTAAGGAATTATTTACTATAAGGATGCATTAGTCATATGTTTGACAGCTGCATTATCCAAGAATACGGAAAGTGAGGAGTACATTTTGTGCTACATTAATCAAAAGTTAAGCAACGTTGAGAAAAATATCCTGCATTAAGAGAAAATGCCTAGCAATCCACTGTGACGTGTATTCCCTGCACTATTACTACCTGCTAGATAGACACTTTAACCAAGAGACAGACCATATCCACAATCATAGTTGAATAAACAAAAAGAGATAAAACAAAGTTGTGCTGCTGGGCACTATCACTCCAGCCCTTCCAGTAAACTGTCACCCACAGATCCTGACTGGATTTTGGGAATACTGGAGGGTTGTATATGTCTTTCACCCATCTATGCAAGACTAAAACTGCAAGCTTTGTGCAAGGATGATGGCAACTACAACATCTTGCCTGCAAAAAATGTAATCTGTGTCTATAAGTTCTCACTAATTATGCAAATGAAAAAAGAGCAAAAATAGTTGTAAAGGAGATATTCAAAATAAAATAGAGAAAATATATACTGGTAGGCAGACTGTGCATAATAATATAAAAACTTTAATAGAATTCTATTGTCCTGGCCCCCCTTTAAATAACTCAGACCAGCACGAAAAGACAGTTGATGGCCTTTATTAATAGAACTAATTATTAACTTTATTCACAAAAACAAATAACTGGAAACTTCACATTATTTCAAACAACTTTGAGGCAGCATAACCACTCACCCTGGCTGAGTCATTCATCAGGGCAGCATACCCACTCACCATGTTCAATCATCCATCAGGGCAGCGTACCTACTCACCCAGACCAACCTTAGATGGGCAGCGTATGTGCTCACCCCTTCCAAATAAAACAACATCCAAATAAACTCAGTTATTAAGTAGCATCCATCCACTCACTCGATCCTCGAACTCAATGGCATAAACACCCTTACCTAGAGGGGGAACAGAAGAAGACACTCTTGTCTATCTTCTCTGCCTGCACTCACTGCACAAAAGTTAACACAACATGAAAATGGGAGGGAAGGAGGATCAACAACTCACGCCAAAATGTGACCCCACTTCATCTGCTGCTAAACTATAAAAGCAAAGTCCCTCTCTAAACCTTGATTACTTCCTCTAACTCTCCAAACCAATTAACCCTTTAATACACAAAGCCTAGCTGCCTATCTACCCACACCAACCCCCCTCCCCTCTTCACCATTCCTCCTATACTACCACCCCCCGCATACTCCCCCAAAGAGGGTCCTGGACAAATTGGTTTGTCCTAAACCTCATTTGTCCCGGTCCCCCTTTAAATAACTCACACCAACACCAAAAGACAGTTGATGACCTTTATTAATACAACCAATTATTAACTTTGTTCACATAAACAAATAACTGGAAACTTCACATTATTTCAAACAACCTCAGGGCAGTGTAACCACTCGCCCTGGCTGAGTCGTTCATCAGGGCAGTATACCCAATCATCCATCAGGGCAGTGTACCTACTCACCCTGGCCAATCTTAGATGGGCAGCATACCTGCTCACCCCTTCCAAATCACACAACATCCAAATAAACTCAATTATCAAGCAGCGCCCATCAACTCACTTAATTCCCAAACTCAATGGAATCAACACCCTTACCTAGAGGGGGAACAGAAGAGGGCAATCCTGTCCCTCTTCTCTGCCCACCAGCCTGCTCCCAGGCTGTTCCTCCCTCTCATCCCCTAACCTTCACCATACCCTCCAGAAACAATTTCAAGTGAACATTAAACAAATCCAAGCCCACATCACTCAAGTGCAGCCCATCTGATCGAAACCAAACAACATCAGTATCTCTGAAATCCCTATGTTCTATGGTATACATTCCTAAATCCCCCAATTGCTTGGCCAACCTCTGATTAACAAACCTATGAACCCTCTCAATAGCCCTATAACTGATTGCATTCCTCCATGTCAATTGCGGAACTATCTCTGACCATGTTATACACATACCAGGGCACAAAGTCTGCAACCTAAACAAATCTTCTATTATAAAATCCACCAATTGCTTCTTTGAAAGGATTCCCAGATCATTACACCCCCCCCCCAAATGCACCAGTAATATTTGCAGATAACCTACTCTCAGCCTTACCACATCAAATTCATGCATCAATGGCTCCCATCTAAGCCTTCTAACCCCATACTAAGTAACTGTCCAACCTAACTGAGACAAACCCAAATTCTGCCCATCCACCCTAACCTCTGCCCGTTTCTTTGCTCAATGGATGTAAGAATGACCCAGGATGACAATCTGCTTTCCAAAAAGAAAAGAAAATAAAATTAATAACATATACAATGTAAACCTTATCTAATATATGACAAAAATGCATTAGAAGACCACCTCCCCACTTATTTTAATAACCTCAATGGAACTGCCTTCCCTAGCCAGATCTGAAGCCCCACCAATGTGAAAGGAATGATATGCAAACCTCTCCAGTGGAAAACCCATACAATGAAAAACCCTCCTGATGACATATACTAGCCAACCACTTGTCACCCTCCTGCCATCCACCAAATGGAAAATCAAGTCATCCAGGTCCCCCACTTGAGTTCATCTTAATTGTGTAGCCCACCTTATAGGGCAAAGCCTAACATTCCTATCTTCTTTGAGCACTATCAATGCACCTGTCCCCAGATGATCTGTCTTAGTCTTCCGTAATCCAATAATAACCATCCCAGGGTCTATCATTACATCCCTCCAAAGTAATGATCCCAGCTCAGACACGTGAAACTCACCAAAATATAACCATACACACAACGTAACCCGCATAATATAATCCAAAGAGTTACCTTCCAACAAAGCTAAACCCTTTAGTAAGACCTTCAACAACTCCCTAGTCAATGGCCAATGCAAATAATGATGCTTCCCCGCCACTCTTCCCCATCCCCTCAACATACGCCAACCATCCAAGACTTTGTAAAGTCATGTAACCCCGATACCAGTGCAAATATACTAATTGCAGCTAAATCCACCCTAACCATTTGTAAGGCTTTGAAGTAAAATAAGCAGAGCAAAATGTATTTAATGTGAGACATTTTTACAAGTCGGGATGAAGTTATTATATAAAGTGGACTATGCTGCTTTGTTTAGCATTTTAAATGTGAAGGGGTATGTATTACTTTAAGACCCTTTGGTGCCTTTTTTATTTATTAGGGTATTTAAATGGAGGGGTATTGTGTTTGTGTATTTCACTTGAAAAAGCCCTGCATTGAGTCAGGGTGAAAGCGCTTGTGTGAACTGTTATATTATATTATATTAAATTATTTCATTTAGCCGTTTCCTGCTACTGCCTGGACCACTTATTTATTTGTAAGGCTTTACCTAAACCCCAGGCTCAAGCTAAATAACAGAGCAGTAAGTCCCCGGACCAAACCCCTTGATCTTTTGGCAATTGTGAAACAAACTGATCAAATTCACCATGAGCCCTACCATAAGCCTTCCTTGTAGACACTGCCCAAGACTGATGCACCAACCTCCTGGTTACCTAGACCCAAGGTTCCATACTTTCTCTGGCAAGGGTGCCAGCACTTCCTCTGCCTCTGGTGCCAATGGCTGAAACCTGGGAAACTGAAATCGAGACAAGTTATCAGCAATGGCATTACTTATCCCAGCCAAATGCACCCCTGTAAATGAAAAGTTAATTAGCAAACTCTGTAAAACCAACGTACACAAAATTAACAATAATAATTCTGACCTGGCTGTCTTCTTCTGTAATACCCACACTACTGCCATATTATCTGAATGAAAAATTACCCACTTCCCCCGCAAACGCTCCTTCCAAACTACTGAAGCTGCCCAAACTGGCATCAATTCCAAAAATGTGACCTCCCTTTTCCATTCTTCCTTCCACTGCAGAGGCCATCTAGTTGCAAACCACTGTTCTCCAAAATAAGCCCCCATGCCAATGCTCCCTGCTGCGTCTGTGAATAATTGAAGTTCTTCTTGCCCCACCCAGTCTGCTTGCCAAAAAGAAATCCCTTTGAAGTGATCCAAGAAACACAACCAAAGCAACAAATCGTCCCGAACCAACTTATTCACCCTAACCCAATGGTGTTTGCTCTTACCCCCTTTCAACAAAAAGGCCATTGACCTACAGAAAGTACACCCTAGGTCCACCACCCGACATGTGCATTTCAATAACCCTAACAGCTCCATAACTGTCCAGATCTGCACCTAGTCCTTAGCCACAACCAACCTTATTGTAGCTTTCAGTCTATCTATCTTATCCATGGGCAGGCAAAACAATCCCCATTCTGCATCCACCATTAAACCCACAAATTACAAAGCCTTTGCTAGACCTTCCAACTTGTGCTGACCCAAAGGGACCCCTAACTCACCACATATACACAGAGATTTCTGCAGCCTTTCCTGTGCACCTTTTCATCCCTCGCCAACTAAGAAAAAAATGTCCAAGTTATGTACTGCCTTCTGCTTATCAACCCTGTGCTGCCACACCCATTGAATTACTGTACTGAATTTCTCAAATGTTGCACATGCAACTGCACAACCCATTGGCATAGCCTTATCAAAATAAAGTTTGTTACTTACTACCATGCCCAGTAATGGCCAATCCCCCTGCCTGATTGGCAGCAAATGAAAGGCAGACTCAATGTCCACCTTCACTAACCACGGCTCCTTAAAACCCCCTAATAACTCCAACAGCATCATCCAAGGATTCATAACTAACCCTGACATCCTCCTCTGCGATAAAATCATTAACTATGCCTCCTTTAGGATACAAGTGGTGAATCAATCTGAACTCCCCCACCCGTTTCTTTAGTACCAAACCCAATGGAGAAACCTTAAAAGTGTCAAACAGTGGACTGTCAAAATGGCCAAATAACTGACCCACCTGGCACTCCTTCTCAACCAAACACCACAAAATGTCCTCCTTGCCCTGCACTGAATGCAGATTCTTGCAAACCACCCCATCTCCAACTACACTAGATTTAATAGAGAACCCATCATAAAACCCATCTAATATCTCCTTCTTAAGCACAAGATTGGGAAAGCCTTGGAGCATCTGCCAAAAAACCTCCACCCTAATGGGAAAAGGTGACCCTTTCTCCCCCCCTGAAAATCCCTCCTCCCTGAAGTCCATGAAAATTACCTCTACCCCTAAGGCTCTGAAACCTCTGCAGCAAAGGAAAACTGCCCTCCCCTGACATGAAGTTCGGAGTCATCAAATTAATCTCATGGTGCCCGCAATGAACGGGTGGATGATTCCCCCCACACCTTGAACAAGAGTGCAAGAACTAGCACCCTTCCCACACACAACTACCACCACTAAAGGCCCAACATCCACCAACCCCTTCTCACCCTTTCCCCCTCTACTAATCCCCCCATAACTGTCCATCGTGGTAGCCAACCAGATGTTGGGATGCCACACCTCCCAGCGAAGAAAAGGGTCTACAGCCTTTCACTTCTGAAAACTCTGATCATACCATAACCAAGCTTTCCCGGGCCATAAATGCTGTGCCTCCTGAATTGTGATAAAATAACCCAAAATTGGCTAAGCCAAAGCCCCTTTCTTTTCCTGTTGGACCACCATGTAATAAATGAAACCTACCACCCAGTTATCCCATGTCCTAGGATGAATTCCACCTACCCTCTTCCTCCCCAATGTAGCCAAGGCATCTAGGAAATCCTTACAGTTAGCCAACTCCTCTTCAACCAGATGCTGCACCCCCTCTACATCAATTAGCTCAAAGACTTCCATGTACTCCCCTTTGCAAATTTTTTCTTTAACTGATGAAGGAATGTGAGGTGTTAAAATAACTGCACCCGCTTTCTGACCCAGGGCCTGTGTGATTAACCAGTCACGGGCAAAGGCCAAAATCAGAACCTAGTTCTGAGCCCCAACCTGTGCTGCCCTCCTAACTGCCCCCCCCCACTGGACTCAGAAACCATGCCAGCCTCCATAACTGCACCCCCCCCCCATGGTATTCCATTCACTGCCAAATTCCATATCACAAGACTTCCTATCCTCCCCAGCTACTCCCACATTCTCAGCTCCTACCCCACCTACCAAGACAGTTGAAGTAAGATCATTATCCAATCCTCCTTCTTGAATCCTGCCTGGCACTGATGGGCCAGCTGGAACCACCTCCTTCGATACTCACTGCTTCTTGCCACGAGCTGTCATCCTTGGAGTGGATCGCCACCTCTCCTGACTGGATTCTTTCACCTGGTCTGGCGCCTCCATGTCAGCAATAGACACCCATTGGAAAAGTTCTTCCACCTGTGCCACTATCGCCTCCCAATGCTTCCACGGTCTCTGCATGTTATCCATCTGAAGAAAAAAAACACACACACATTAATCAATGACTACAGCCAAGACATTTATCCCACTCAATTCCCTCCCCCATTAAATTGACTTACTGACTCCTCCTTCAGTGGTCACTACAAGATAGCACCCCAGCCCACTAAGACAACTCAGCTCTGTCTCACCAGTCTACCTCTGCCAAGAACTGAAGCCCGTACTTTAAGTATTGCACCAAGCACCCTGTCACCTACATCATAGTGCTTTAGCCCACTAGGACACTCCACAGCTCTCAGTAGTGCTCTACCCCACTAGGACACTTCACATCTCTCAACCAGTCCACCAAACTCAGGGACAAGCAGAGACACTTTTAAAATTAGCAGCCCCATTCTTAATCCATCTGCTGACCCAGCAATCACATTGGAGCTCTCCAGCACCCCCCCCCCCCACCCTGACTGCATGGTGAAAGTCCCCGTTTTAGTTTAATCCTTTTTTGTTTTGTTTTGTTTTGGAGGAGCTAATAGCACCATCTTAACTATTTGCACTCACCCCCTTTGCTTCTGTAAGTATAGCTTAGCATGCTTCCCAGCCTACAAGCAGTTGGTCAGCTTAAATACTGTGCTCCATAACATAATTTTTTTCAGGCTGTTGCTGCAGTGAAATTCTTTTTTTTTTTTTTTTTATTATACACACTATTCTCCCCGTAGAGCTCTGAGATGACAAAGCAGGGCTGTCCAGAGTGCTGAGGTGAAATAATGGCTCAGCACCTAACAGTGCATGTGCAGAACCTCAACCCTTGTGAACAAGCAGTTCCTGACATGGTAAATGGCCACAACCTATACTCAAAGTCCTACCACCAGAGAAGATAAATGTTGTCAACTTCGACTCTCCCACCCCTGGTCAAGCAAACCAGCATTAAATGCGGGATAGCGACGACGAAACCCCAAGGACCCTGCAGAAGGCTCTGCTCCTCCTCCCCTCAAGAACTACCTACCACATGATCACTAGGAACAGGCAAGTAAATGAGGAGAACCAGCAAAAGGTAAGACAGGGAAACCGGGAAAATGCAACAAATACCAAAGGCACCCTTTACTCAAACATTGGCAAGATCGTTTCTTTTTTTTTTGATAAGTAACACACACCCCCACCGGGGCCATGCTGCCCTATTCCCTCCTCCCCCCAACACCTTCAACTAGCACTGGAGTCATTCTCCACTTATCTTTCTTAAAGCCTAGCCTCCTCACCTGCCCCATATCCCCATTCCACTCATTTTGTAATGCAAGAAAACAAAAACAGAACAGAAACTAAACTCCCCAGCCATCCTTACCAACCCATCACTGATGCACACCATCCCTCACACACATCATCCAAGGCCTACCTTCCACAGAAGTACTTACAGGTCACCCTGGACATGGGCTAGCTTCAACAACTCATGCCAAAATGTGACCCCACTTCCTCAGCTGCTAAACTATAAAAGCAAAGTTCCTCCCTGAACCTACATCACTTCCTCTAACTCTCCAAGCCAATTAACCCCTTAATACACAAAGCCTAGCTACCTATCTACCCACACCAAACCCCCCTCCCGTCATCACCATTCCTCCTATACAACCACACCCCCCACCTACATACTCCCCCAAAGAGGGTCCTAGACAAGTTGGTTTGTCCCAAACCTCATTTAAAGTTTTTATATTATTATGCACAGTCTGCCTACCAGTATATATTTTCTCTATTTTATTTTGAATCTCACAGTAATCAGCCAATTAATTGATTTTATTACCCAGAACAATGAGAAACAAATTATTTAATTAGCTGGTTTATAAAAGCCTGTAGCCTGGAAAGCAGAGATCAGGAAGTTGATTCCTCAGTCGAGGGTATCACTGTAGGGTGGAGTAGGAGTTCTGACTGAAAATCCATGGTTCCTGAAATTAATACCTCTCAACCCCTTAGAGCAAGAAATCAGGGCAAATCCAAAACAATGGGGGGACAGAAGCCAAAAAATAGGATCAGAGTTTAAATAAGCTGCTCTTATAAACTTTGAAAGTTGTTAGAATAACAGATTTTGGGTTAGCATGCATTTTCTAAAGTATATGAAATATGAAACTCGAATATCTGTCATTATACCATGACCCCCCCCAAAACGTGCATGCTGATTGGCCAGCGTGCACATTGTAAATCGAGTTATAATAATGGAAAAAGGTCCGGTCGCCCGGACTTTTTTCCATTAGTATAACTCTACTTTTAAAACACTGTCTCACTATGTTAAATGGGTTTAACATAGCGAGACAGCTTTAAAATAAGCAACGGAGATCTCCATTGCTTATTTTAAAGCTGTCTCGCTATGCTAAACCCATTTAACATAGCGAGACAGGTTTTAAAAAAAAAGCAACGGAGAAAGCAAGATCTCCGTTTTTTTATTTTGCTATGTTAAATGGGTTTAACATAGCGAGACAGTTTAAAATAAGCAACGGACATCTCCGCTGCTTATTTTAAAGCTGTCTCGCTATGTTAAACCTATTTAACATAGCTTAAACAGTAAAAAGCAACGGAGATCTTGCTTTCTCCGTTGCTTTTGCCCACAGCTCTGATGTACCGCAGGCACGCAGTACATCAGAACTGCCGCGGATGCCAGACATCTGCGGAAGGGCAGTAAACAGGCATTATACTATGCCATTATTTAAGAAAAGTAATAGTTTCTTTTCTTAAATAATGTCATATATAGCAATAACCCACTTCTGGGTGTGGGTAATGCTGTATTTACCCACGGTTGGCTTTGTTTGGTCCCTCGGGCTTCGCTCTTGGGACCAAACCACACCAACCGTGGGTAAATCCAGCATTACCCACACTCAGGCGTGGGTTATTGCTATATTATTTAGTGACATTATTTATGGTTTGCCAAAAAATTACAAATTTTATAAGGAACAACAAAAAAAAAACAAAAACAAAATTTGGCTATTCTGCAAAAATCCAGACAGTTGAGAGGTATAAATGGATATACCAGTCAGGGCCAAAGTGGATGT